>NC_082640.1:153448731-153751761 GCF_028023285.1 Balaenoptera ricei
ATAAAACCCCACCCCACGCATCTCACTGTGTAGTGCAGGAGAGGGACAGATAAACAATGTGGTACATTTTCTCCTTTACTGGCTCTTTTGTAAGCTTGCTTTCCTTTGTCAATTCCTTGAATATGAACTTTCTTTAGAGTGTTTGTCTCTGACCCTTTTCAGATCTTACACATTCACTTCAGATAACCTCATACGTGCCAGTTGTTTCAAGTACCAACTATTAAGTGATTTCTAAATCTGTATCTTTGCCCAGACCTTGCCTGAGCTCCAAACTCTTACAACAAATGTATACCTGCTGCTAGTAAATTTAACATGACCAATATTAAACTTATTTTCTTTACTTCTACAATACTCATTTCCTCTACGTCCTCTTGAATCTGTCCCTTGTTTGCCATCCCCACTGCTATCATTTTAATTTAGGTCTTTATTATTAACTTCCTGGATTATTGTAAAGGCTTCCCTCCCCCAATTAGCATCTTTACATCCATTTTCCAATTTCATACCAAAGTAATCTGTTCAAATTTGATATTAACGTTCCTGCATACAACTCTTCAGTAGTATTCCTCATAACCTCCAGATAGAATTCAAACTCCTTGATGTGTCATTAAGGCCCTTTATAATTGGCCACTATGTATTCTTTCTTTTCTGACTTTATTGAGGCATTATTACTAAATTAAAATTGTGTATATTTAGGGTATACAACATGATGATTTAATATACATATACATTGTGAAATAATTACCATAATCAAGCTAATTAATACATCTACCACTTGATAGTTACTCTGTGTATGTGTGTGTATGGTGAGAATACTTAAGATTTACTCTTTTAGCAAATTTCAAGTATACAATACAGCATTATTAACTACAGTCACCATGCTGTACTTTAGATACCCAGAATTTATTCATCTTATAAATGAAAGTTTATACCCTTTGACCAGCATCTCCCCATTTTGCCAGTACATGTTTTTTAAGATTAAGCTTAAGAAGCTCTCCTCCATGAAGACATTTCTGGTGTCCACTTCTCCCTTTCCCTAGCTGGGTTAAGTATCCTTCCTCCATGTCCCCATAGCACTTTGTTCATTTGTTTTATAATAGAAATGACTGACATATTTGATCACTCTCTCTTATAAATGCCCTAATAAACAACATGGGTATAAAATGCTCAGTGATCTAAATGTGAATCACTATAAATTGAATTTTGAGTCATATGTGGCCTTTAATTCTCTTACTCAAGATAAGCGATTTCTCCCCAGAAAAAAGATTAGAAACTCATTCTCACTATACTTTAAATGTTATCTTTTCCAAGGATGTTTGCATTTTAATGAGCAAACCTTCATAGTTCATTTTGATTTCAACTAGATGCACCTCTAACTATTGAATTTCATAGGGGTGAGGAGGACTGAAAGGCCTTCACAGTTCTCTGAAATCCCAAATATTTTGCCTCTGCAAATACTCTGACACCTACAATTATAGAAGCCTGTAGAGGAAAGCCCATGTTTCCTAAGAGAGATCCAGAACCACTGAATCTATGAGGCAGTTTGCTACTGTAGGATCTCTAAAATTACTTTTTATATGTCTGTGAAGGTTCAACAATAATCCCAGAAAACTAAGAATAAATCATGTATACAGAAGTGCTGGTAGTGATGCTCTCAAGGTCATATATTTAGGGTAACTCTGTGAAGGAATGTTACAATATAATATATTAAATACTTATAATATTACAATAGGAAGGTAACTTGGAGATCAGGTAGTCTCTCTTACTTTAAAGACAAAGGAATTTAGGACCAAAGAGGTGTCAGAATGTTCTTAGAGTTAGACAAATTGTTATGATTAAAAACAACTAGAACCTAGGATTCTTGACTCCTAGTCTACTGTTCATTCCATTATAGCAGAATACGTCTCAAATCAGTATGAAAATTATTCTTCTAAAGTAAGTGCCTAGATGTGTAAAGTGTATTGTTTGTTTGTTTTAATCTATTTTGACTACAGGTGAATTTTCTATTGTCTCTGGTCTGCCCTTTAGCATATCTACTATTTTCAGCTCCTATCTGCAAGCAAGGCCTTTAAGGAGCAAGTGCTCCACTGATTATAAATACCTTACTTTGGTTTCTTGGGAGAGGAATACCAATAGAAGATAATATTTGCAAGACTACCATTTATGATTCATCTTTGCTTATAAAATACATGACATGAACACATTACAAATTCACACTTGGTACAGTACTAGCTACTGAAAGGCAGATTAAAATATTCTAGAATTCCCTGTAATCCCCAATATCGTTCAGTTAACAATGGAAAAACTATAATCTTTGAATAGAAAGGATTCTGCTTTCTTAGGAGCATTACTTTATAAGCGCTAGGCTTTTTTTTAAGATTTCATGACCAAAGACTTTGGCATCGCTGACCTCAGTTCTTTGTATTTCCACAAAAGACTTAAGCAATTCTAGACGAGGAAGCTTTAAGTTTACTGAACTCAGTTTAAAGCAGTGAAGTATCCTTTTTAGAATATTGACCACAACAGAGGTAGTTCTCCCTGTCTCTGACCTAAAGCAAGATATATTCATAATATATTTTAGAAGAAAAAAATATATATGAAAATATATAATGATATGCATAGAAGGAGGTATGAAATAGGTAGATTAGTCTACCTGATTGTGACATAGGAATAATTCGGCCAGCATTATAGGTCTGATTCCTCTGTGAGTTAATTTTACTCAATTGGGTAACTATAAAAATAACTCCCCCACACAAGGGGGCTTTATGAGTGCCTAAACAGTCATAATATCTAGTTGAGAAGTTACTGCTGCCTGGCTCCTTTTCTAAAACCACGTGCCCAAAGTTTATTCAACACTAATACTTGGGCTCCACCTATGGGCAAAGAGAAGAGATGGTTTAACGTCTATCTAAGTATTTCTATGTATGCAAGAGAGACTGCCCCATGTGATAAAGTAATTTGCAGCGCTACTATATACTCTTTAAGTTCCAAAGTCGATCATTGAATGAAATGTAATATTGACTGCTTGGAAGAGCTATCCGTTGTCTAATCCGTGAATCCTACTGAGATATATGGATATAGTTGCTGCTGTAGCAGAGGGGTGTACCTGACGTTTATTCCTTCAGTTCTCAAGTATTTGCTGCCAGCTGGGAGCCCTTACCATTTTCTAATCAATTGCGTATTTCTCTTCAAATCCTTTCCCTTGCCTTAGGCTTTTAGAAAAAAACTTGAAGTAATGCACGTTTTTCTCTTTGAAGAGACATAAGTTCTGCTGGTAGGTTAACTTGATACCAACTCCAAAAGCAGAACTAATCCAGTAGGGACCTAATTTACCTTAAAGATAGAAATCCCTATATTTAGCGTGAGTACAAAATAAAAATCTGGCCAATTTTCTATTACTAGATTTATATTGATAACCTTAAGCATGAAGCTGTTCTTTCTTTCCAGATGAAATGTTTTATTTTTCTCTCCAAGATATTTTAAAGATCTATAAAGACCAGATGGTATATGTGTGCTTCAAATATGACTTTTCTTGACTCTTCTATATATAGTTGTATGTTAAAATGAGAGAAATATTCTTCTTTTTAAAAAAATCTCTTATTCTTGCCCTTTAAAAAATAAGTTTACTGAAATACAATTCATATACAGTATAATTCACCCACATAAATTATACAGTTCAGAAGTTTTTAGTATATTCACAGATATGTTCAGCCATCGTCACAGTCAGTTTTTGAACATATTCATCACCTCAAAAAGAATCCCCATCCCCTTTAGCTATCATCCTCCTCCTATCCCCACAGCCCACCATTCAGCCTTAAGCAACCATTAGCCTACTTTTTATCTCTATGGATTTACCTATTCTGGACATTTCACATAATGGGATCATATAATATGTGGTCTTTTATTACTGGCTTTTTCTACCTAGCATAATATTTTCAAAGTTCATCCATGTTGTAACATGTATCAGTATCTCATTCCTTTTTTAAATATTACTGTAGTAAAAAAAAAAAACATATAACATAAAATTTATCATCTTAGCCATTAGAGTTCAGTGGCATTAAGTACATTCACATTGTTGTGAAACATATCTCCAAAATTTTTTCATACTGGATACCTGAAACTCTTTACCATTAAACAACTCCCTTTTTCCTCCTCATCCCAGCCCCTGGTAACCACCACTCTACTTATTGTTTCTAATAATTTGACTACTTTAGATATGTTATATAAGTGCAATCATGCAGTATTTGTCTTTTTGTGGCTAGCTTATTTCACTTAGTATAGTGTCCTCAAAGTCTGTTGTGCCATGTGACAGTATTTAGATATATACACCACATTTGTTAATCCATTCATCTGTTGATGGACATTTGGGATGCTTCCAACTCTTGACTATTATGAATAGCCGTACTATATGAACATGGGTGTACAAATATCTCTTCAAGACCCTGCTTTCAGTTCTTTGGGATATATACTCAGAAGTGAGATTGATGGATCATATCTGTTTTTAATTTTCTGAGGAAACTTCTTCTATTTTCCATGCTGGTTGCACTATTCTACAATCCTACCAACATTACATAAGGATTCCAATTATTCTACATTCTCATCAACACTTTTTATTTTCTGATTTTTTGATAGTAGCCCATTGATGGGTGTGGGATGATATCTCACTGTGATTTTGATTTGCATTTTCCTGATAATTAGTGATATTGAGCATCTTTTCATATGTTTATTAGCTATTCATACCTCTTTGGAGAAATGTCTATTCAAGTCCTTTCCCATTTCTAAATATTTTTTAATTTTAGTTAATTTGTAATGTTCTGTTAGCTTCAAGTGCACAGCAAAGTGATTCAGATATATATATATATATATTCAGATATGTGTGTGTGTATTCTTTTTCAGATTCTTTTCCATTATAGGTTATTAAAAGATATTGAGTATACTTCCCTTTGCTATATAGTAGGTCCTTGTTGTTTACCTGTTTTATGCATAGGAGTGTGTATACGTTAATCCCAAACTCCTAATTTATCTCTCCTCCCACCCACTATCCCCTTTGGTAGCCATAAATTTGTTTTCTATGTGACTCTATTTTGGTTTTGTAAATAAGTTTATTTGTATCATTTTTTTAGAGTCCACATATAAGTGATATCATATGATATTTGTCTTTCTCTGAATGACTTACTTCACTTAATATGATAATCTCTAGGTCCATCCATGTTGCTGCAAATGGCATCATTTCATTCTTTTTTAAGGCTGAGTAATATTCCATTGTGTATATACACCACTTCTTTATCCACTCATCTGTTGATGGACATTTAGGTTGCTTCCATGTCTTGGCTATTATAAATAGTGCTTCTGTGAATATTGGGGTGCATGTATCTTTTCTTTTTTTTTTTTTTTTTTAATCAGTCATCAATTTTATACACATCACTTTATACACGTCAATCCCAATCGCCCAATTCAGCACACCACCATCCCCACCCCACCGCAGTTTCCCCCCCTTGGTGTCCATACGTTTGTTCTCTACATCTGTGTCTCAACTTCTGCCCTGCAACCCGGTTCATCTGTACCATTTTGCTAGGTTCCACATACAAGCGTTAATGTACGATATTTGTTTTTTCTCTTTCTGACTTACTTCACTCTGTATGACAGTCTCTAGATCCATCCACGTCTCAACAAATGACTCAATTTCGTTCCTTTTTATGGCTGAGTAATATTCCATTGTATATATGTACCACATCTTCTTTATCCATTTGTCTGTTGATGGGCATTTAGGTTGCTTCCATGACCTGGCTATTGTAAATAGTGCTGCAATGAACATTGGGGTGCATGTGTCTTTTTGAATTACGGTTTTCTCTGGGTATATGCCCAGTAGTGGGATTGCTGGGTCATATGATAATTCTATTTTTAGTCTTTTAAGGAACCTCCATACTGTTCTCCATAGTGGCTGTATCAATTTACATTCCCACCAACAGTGCAAGAGGGTTCCCTTTTCTCCACACCCTCTCCAGCATTTGTTGTTTGTAGATTCTCTGATGACACCCATTCTAACTGGTGTGAGGTGATACTTCATTGTAGTTTTGATTTGCATTTCTCTACTAATTAGTGATGTTGAGCATCTTTTCATGTGCTTCGTGGCCGTCTGTATGTCTTCTTTGGAGAAATGTCTATTTAGGTCTTCTGCCCATTTTTGGATTGGGGTGTTTGTTTCTTTAATATTGAGCTGAATGAGCTGTTTATATATTTTGGAGATTAATCCTTTGTCTGTTGATTCGTTTGCAAATATTTTCTCCCATTCTGAGGGTTGTCTTTTCGTCTTGTTTATGGTTTCCTTTGCTGTGCAAAAGCTTTGAAGTTTCATTAGGTCCCATTTGTTTATTTTTGTTTTTATTTCCATTACTCTAGGACGTGGATCAAAAAAGATCTTGCTGTGATTTATGTCAAAGAGTGTTCTTCCTATGTTTTCCTCTAAGAGTTTTATAGTGTCCAGTCTTACATTTAGGTCTCTAATCCATTTTGAGTTTATTTTTGTGTATGGTGTTAGGGAGTATTCTAATTTCATTCTTTTACACGTAGCTGTCCAGTTTTCCCAGCACCACTTATTGAAGAGACTGTCCTTTCTCCACTGTATATCTTTGCCTCCTTTGTCATAGATTAGTTGACCATAGGTGCGTGGGTTTATCTCTGGGCTTTCTATCTTGTTCCATTGATCTATGTTTCTGTTTTTGTGCCAGTACCATATTGTCTTGATTACTGTAGCTTTGTAGTATAGTCTGAAGTCAGGGAGTCTGATTCCTCCAGCTCCGTTTTATTCCCTCAGGACTGCTTTGGCTATTCGGGGTCTTTTATGTCTCCATACAAATTTTAAGATGATTTGTTCTAGTTCCGTAAAAAATGCCATTGGTAATTTGATAGGGATTGCATTGAATCTGTAGATTGCTTTGGGTAGTATAGTCATTTTCACAATGTTGATTCTTCCAATCCAAGAACATGGTATATCTCTCCATCTGTTGGTATCATCTTTAATTTCTTTCATCAGCGTCTTATAGTTTTCTGCATACAGGTCTTTTGTCTCCCTAGGTAGGTTTATTCCTAGGTATTTTATTCTTTTTGTTGCAATGGTAAATGGGCGTGTTTCCATAATTTCTCTTTCAGATTTTTCATCATTAGTGTATAGGAATGCAAGAGATTTCTGTGCATTAATTTTGTATCCTGCAACTTTACCATATTCATTAATTAGCTCTAGCAGTTTTCTGGTGGCAGTTTTAGGATTCTCTATGTATAGTATCATGTCATCCGCAAACAGTGACAGTTTTACTTCTTCTTTTCCAATTTGAATTCCTTTTATTTCTTTTTCTTCTCTGATTGCCGTGGCTAGGACTTCCAGAACTATGTTGAATAATAGTGGTGAGAGTGGACATCCTTGTCTCGTTCCTGATCTTAGAGGAAATGCTTTCAGTTTTTCACCGTTGAGAATGATGTTTGCTGTGGGTTTGTCATATATGGCCTTTACTATGTTGAGGTAGGTTCCCGCTATGCCCACTTTCTGGAGAGTTTTTATCATAAATGGGTGTTGAATTTTGTCAAAAGCTTTTTCTGCATCTATTGAGATGATCATATGGTTTTTATTCTTCAATTTCTTAATATGGTGTATCACATTGATTGATTTTCATATATTGAAGAATCCTTGCATCCCTGGGATAAATCCCACTTGATCGTGGTGTATGATCCTTTTAATGTGTTGTTGGATTCTGTTTGCTAGTATTTTGTTGAGGATTTTTGCATCTATATTCATCAGTGATATTGGTCTGTAAATTTCTTTTTTTGTAGTGTCTTTGTCTGGTTTTGGTATCAGGGTGATGGTGGCCTCATAGAATGAGTTTGGGAGTGTTCCTTCCTCTGCAATTTTTTGGAAGAGTTTGAGAAGGATAGGTGTTAGCTCTTCTCTAAATGTTTGATAGAATTCACCTGTGAAGCCATCTGGTCCTGGACTTTTGTTTGTTGGAAGATTTTTAAGACATTTTTTTTTAAATTTATTTATTTATTTTTGGCTGTGTTGGATCTTCGTTTCTGTGCAAGGGCTTCCTCTAGTTGTGGCAAGTGGGGGCCACTCTTCATCGCGGTGCGCGGGCCTCTCACTATCGCGGCCTCTCTTGTTGCGGAGCACAGGCTCCAGATGCGCAGGCTCAGTGATTGTGGCTCACGGGCGTAGTTGCTCCGCGGCATGTGGGATCTTCCCAGACCAGGGCTCAAACCCGTGTCCCCTGCATTGGCAGGCAGATTCTCAACCACTGCGCCACCAGGGAAGCCTTGTTGGAAGATTTTTAATCACAGTTTCAATTTCATTACTTGTGATTGGTCTTTTCATATTTTCTGTTTCTTCCTGGTTCAGTCTTGGGAGGTTATACCTTTCTAAGAATTTGTTCATTTCTTCCAGGTTGTCCATTTTATTGGCATAGTGTTGCTTGTAGTAGTCTCTTAGGATGCTTTGTATTTCTGTGGTGTCTGTTGTAACTTCTCCTTTTTCATTTCTAATTTTATTGATTTGAGTCCTCTCCCTCTTTTTCTTGATGAGTCTGGCTAATGGCTTATCAATTTTGTTTATCTTCTCAAAGAACCAGCTTTTAGTTTTATTGATCTTTGCTATTGTTTTCTTTGTTTCTATTTCATTTATTTCCGCTCTGATCTTTATGATTTCTTTCCTTCTGCTAACTTTGGGTTTTGTTTGTTCTTCTTTCTCTAGTTTCTTTAGGTGTAAGCTTAGATTGTTTACTTGAGATTTTTCTTGTTTCTTTAGGTAAGCTTGTATAGCTACAAACTTCCCTCTTAGAACTTCTTTTGCTGCATCCCATAGGTTTTGGATCATCGTGTTTTCATTGTCTTTTGTCTCTAGGTATTTTTTGATTTCCTCTTTGATTTCTTCAGTGATCTCTTGGTTATTTAGTAACGTATTGTTTAGCCTCCATGTGTCTGTGTTTTTTACGTTTTTTTCCCTGTAATTCATTTCTAATCTCATAGCATTGTGGTCAGAAAAGATGCTTGATATGATTTCAGTTTTCTTAAATTTACTGAGGCTTGATTTGTGACCCAAGATGTGATCTATCCTGGAGAATGTTCCCTACGCACTTGAGAAGAATGTGTAATCTGCTGTTTTTGGATGGAATGTCCAATAAATATCAATTAAATCTATCTGGTCTATTGTGTCATTTAAAGCTTCTGTTTCCTTATTTATTTTCATTTTGGATGATCTGTCCATTGGTGTAAGTGAGGTGTTAAAGTCCCCCACTATTATTGTGTTACTGTCAATTTCCTCTTTTATAGCTGTTAGGAGTTGCCTTATGTATTGAGGTGCTCCTATGTTGGGTGCATATATATTTATAATTGTTATATCTTCTTCTTGGATTGATCCCTTGATCATTTATCTAGTGTCCTTCCTTGTCTCTTGCAACATTCTTTATTTTAAAGTCTATTTTATCTGATATGAGTATAGCTACTCCAGCTTTCTTTTGATTTCCATTTGCATTGAATATCTTTTTCCATCCCCTCACTTTCAGTCTGTATGTGTCCCTAGGTCTAAAGTGGGTCTCTTGTAGACAGCATATATATGGGTCTTGTTTTTGTATCCATTCAGCAAGCCTGTGTTTTTTGGTTGGAGCATTTAATCCATTCACATTTAAGGTCATTATCGATATGTATGTTCCTATGACCATTTTCTTAATTGTTTTGGGTTTGTTTTTGTAGGTCCTTTTCTTGTGTTTCCCACTTAGAGAAGTTCCTTTAGCATTTGTTGTAGAGCTGGTTGGGTGGTGCTGAATTCTCTTAGCTTTTGCTTGTCTGCAAAGCTTTTGATTTCTCCATCAAATCTAAATGAGATCCTTGCTGGGTAGAGTAATCTTGGTTGTAGGTTCTTCCCTTTCATCACTTTAAGTATATCATGCCACTCCCTTCTGGCTTGTAGAGTTTCTGCTGAGAAATCAGCTGTTAACCTTATGGGAGTTCCCTTGTATGTTATTTGTTGTTTTTCCCTTGCTGCTTTCAATAAT
Organism: Balaenoptera ricei; assembly: GCF_028023285.1. NCBI lineage: Eukaryota > Metazoa > Chordata > Mammalia > Artiodactyla > Balaenopteridae > Balaenoptera > Balaenoptera ricei. The sequence continues at coordinate 153,458,766 of NC_082640.1, forward strand.
TTTTCTTTGTCTTTACTTTTTGCCACTTTGATTACTATGTGTCTTGGCGTGTTTCTCCTTGGGTTTATCCTGTATGGGACTCTCTGCACTTCCTGGACTTGGGTGGCTATTTCCTTTCCCATGTTAGGGAAGTTTTCGACTATAATCTCTTCAAATATTTTCTCTGGTCCTTTGTCTCTCTTCTCCTTCTGGGACCCCTATAATGCGAATGTTGTTGCGTTGAATGTTGTCCCAGAGGTCTCTTAGGCTGTCTTCATTTCTTTTCATTCTTTTTTCTTTAGTCTGTTCCGCAGCAGTGAATTCCACCATTCTGTCTTCCAGGTCACTTATCCGTTCTTCTGCCTCAGTTATTCTGCTATTGATTCCTTCTAGTGCAGTTTTCATTTCAGTTATTGTATTGGTCATCTCTGTTTGTTTGTGCTTTAATTCTTCTAGGTCTTTGTTAATCATTTCTTGCATCTTCTCAGTCTTTGCCTCCATTCTTATTCCGAGGTCCTGGATCATCTTCACTATCATTATTCTGAATTCTTTTTCTGGAAGGTTGCCTATCTCCACTTCATTTAGTTGTTTTTCTGGGGTTTTTTCTTGTTCCTTCATCTGGTATATAGCCCTCTGCCTTTTCATCTAGTCTATCTTTCTGTAAATGTGGTTTTTGTTCCACTGGCTGCAGGATTGTAGTTTTTCTTGCTTCTGCTGTCTGCCCTCTGGTGGTTGAGGCTATCTAAGAGGCTTGATGGGAGGATCTGGTCGCATGTATCTTTTCGAATCAGAGTTTACTCTGGATATATGCCCGGGAATGGGATTGCAGGATCATATGGTAACTCTTATTTTTAGTTTTTTAAGGAACCTCCATACTGTTCTCCACAGTGGCTGCACCAATTTACATTTCAACCAACAGTGTAATTGGGTTCCTTTTTCTCCACACCCTCTCCAGCATTTATTATTTGTAGACTTTTTAATGATGGCTATTCTGACTGGTGTGAGATGATACTTCATTGTAGTTTTGATTTGCATTTCTCTAATAATTAGTGATATTGAGAATCTTTTCATGCGCCCGTTGGCCATCTGTATGTCTTTTGTGAAGCAACGTCTATTTAGGTCTTCTTCCCATTTTTTGATCGAGTTGTTCAGTTTTTTTTTTTTTAATATTAAGCTGTATGAGCTGTTTTTATATTTTGGAAATTAATCCCTTGTCAGTAGCATCATTTGCAAATATTTTCTCCCAGTCCATGGCTTGTCTTTTTGTTTTGTTTTTGGATTCCTTTGCTGTGCAAAAGCTTTTAAGTTTAATTAGGTTCCATTTGTTTATTTTTCTTTTTATTTCCATTACTCTAGAAGACGGATCCAAAAAAAATATTGTTGTGATTTGTGTCAAAGAGTGTTCTGCCTGTGTTTTCCACTAGGAGTTTTATAGTATCTGATCTTACATTTAGGTCTTTAATCCATTTTGAGTTTATTTTTGTATACGGTGTTAGAGAATGTTCTAATTTCATTCTGTTACAAGTGGTTTCCCAGCACCACTTATTAAAGAGACCATCTTCTCTCCATTGTATATTCTTGCCTCCTTTGTGGTAGATTAATAGACCATAAATGTGTGGGTTTATTTCTGGGCTTTCTATCCTGTTCTGTTTATCTATAAGTCTGTTTTTTGTGCCAGTACCATAGTGTTTTGATTACTGTAGCTTTGTAGTATAGTCTGAAGTCAGGGATCTTGATTCCTTCTGCTCCGTTCTTCTTTCTGAAGGTGGTTTTGGCTATTTGGGGTCTTTTGTGTTTCCATACAAATTTTTCAATTTTTTTTCTAGTTATGTGAAAAATGCCATTGGTAATTTGATAGGGATTGCATTGAATCCGTAGATTGCCTTGGGTAGTATGATAATTTTAACAATATTGATTCTTCCAATCCAAGAATACGATATATCTTTCCATCTGTTTGTGTCATCTTCAGTTTCTTTCATCAGCGTCTTATAGTTTTCAGAGTACAGTCTCTTGACTCTTTAGGTAGGTTATTCCTAGGTATTTTATTCTTTTTGATGTGATGGTTTCCTTAATTTCTCTTTCTGATCTTTCATTGTTAAGTGTATAGACATGCAACAGATTTCTGTATATTAATTTTGTATCCAGCAACTATACTGAATTCATTGATGAGCTCTAGTAGTTTTCTGGTAGCATCTTTAGGATTTTCTATGTATAGCATCATGTCATCTGCAAACAATGACAGTTTTACTTCTTTCCCAGTTTGGATTCCTTTTATCTCTTTTTTTTTCTCTAATTGCTGTGGCTAGGACTTCCAAAACTATGTTGAATAAAAGTGGCCAGAGTGGTCATCCTTGTCTTGTTCCTGATCTTAGAGGAAATGCTTTCAGCTTTTCACCATTGAGTGTGATGTTAGCTGTGGATTTCTCATAGATGGCCTTTATTATGTTGAGGTGTTCCCTCTGTGCTCACTTCTGGAGAGTTTTTATCATAAATGGATGGTGAATTTTATCAAAAGCTTTTTTCTGCATCTGTTGAGGTAATCATATGGTTTTTATTCTTCACTTTGTTAATGTGGTGTATCACATTGATTGATTTGCAGATATTGAAAAATCCTTTCATCCCTGGGATAAATCCCACTTGATCATGGTGTATGATCCTTTTAATGTATTGTTGGAGTCAGTTTGCTAGTATTTTCTTGAGGATTTCTGCATCTATGTGCATCAGTGATATTGGCCTGTAATTTTCTTTTTTTGTGCTATCTTTGTGTGGTTTCGGTATCAAGGTGATGGTGGCCTCGTAGAATGAGTTCGGAAGTGTTCCTTCCTCTGCAATTTTTTGGAATAGCTTCAGAAGGATGGGTGTTAACTCTTCTTTGATCATCTTTACGAGGATTACCATGAACACTTTCTCGGGTAGATTGACTATCTCCACATCACTTAGTTCTTCTTCTGGGGTTTTATCTTGTTCTTTTGTCTGAAACATCTTCCTCTGTTGCTTCATTTTGTCTCAATTGCTATTTGTATTTTTATGTATGTGGTAGATTGGTTACGTTTCTTGACCTTTGAGAAGTGGCCCTCTGTAGGAGATGTCCTATGTGTCCCAGCAGTGCACTCCCTTCTTGTCACCCAAGGGCCAGGGGCCAGCTGGTCAGTATCTGGCCTTTGTTCGTGGACTCGATCTGCAGGCTGCAGGACTGTAGTTTTCTTGCCTCTGGTGTCTGTCCCCTGGTAGATGAGGATGGTCTAGAGGCTTGTGCAGGCTTCCTGGCAGGAAGAGTCGGTACCTGCCACCTGGTGGGTGGAACTGGGTCTTGGTCTTCTGGGGGGCAGAGCCATGCTTAGGGATGTGTCTAGAGATGGCTGGGGGCTCAGGAAGTCTTTAGGCAGCCTGTCTGCTGATGGGTGCAGCTGTGTCCCTATCCAGTTTGTTGTTTGGCCTGAGGCATCCCAGCACTGAAGCCTACATGCTGTTGGTGGGGCCAGGTCTTGGTGGCAAAATGTCAGCCTCCAGGAGAGCTCACACAGATGAATCCTCCCGGATATGTCCGCCACCAGTGTCTCTGTCCCCAGGGTGGGCTATAGCCACACCTTGCCTCCCCAGGATACCTTCCAAGACGAGCAGGTACGTCTGGCTCAGGCTCCTATCAAATTACTGCTTTTGCCTTTAGTCCTGGCGTGTGTGAGATTTTGTGTGTGCCCTTTAAGAGTGAAGTCTCTCTAACACAACACTGTGAAGCAATTACACTCCAATAAAGAGGTATTAAAAAAAAAAAAAAAAGAGTGAAGTCTGTATTTCTCCCAATCCTGTGGAGCTCCTGCAATCAAGCCGCACTGACCTTCAAAGCCAAGTGCTCTGGGGGCTCCTATTCCTGGTGCCTTTCCCACTTTTAATCAGGTTATTAGATCTGTTTGTTTTTGAGTTGTAGGATTTCTTTATGTATTCAGGAGATTAACCCCTTATCAGATATATGATTTGCAGATATTTCTCCCATTTTGAAGTTTGCCTTTTCACTCTGTTGATAGTATCCTTTGATGCACAAGAGTTTTTAAGTTTGATGTTGTCCCCTGTGTCTATTTTTGCTTTTGTTGCCTGTGCTTTTGTTGTCATATTCAAGAAATCATTGCCAAATCCAATGTCATGAATCCTTTCCTCAATGTTTCCTTCTAAGAGTTTTATAGTTGTTGGTTTTACATTTAGGTCTTTAATCTTTTTTGAGTTAAGTTTTGTATATGGTGGAAGATAAAAGAGTCCAGCTTCATTCTTTCGAATGTGGCTATCCAGTTTTCCCAACATCATTTTTTGAAAAGGTTATCTTTTCCCCATTGAGTGGTCTTGATATCCTTGTCAAAGGTCATTTGACCATATACGTGAGTGTTTATTTCTGGACTCTCTATTCTATTCCATTTGTATTAGACAGAGTTTTCCAGAGAAACAGAACCAACAGAATATATATAGGAAGAGATTTATTATGAGGAATTGACTCACATGATTATGGAGGCTGAGAAGTCCCATGATTTGCCATCTGCAAGCTGGCAACCCAGGAAAGCTGGTGTTATAATTCCAGTCCAAGTCCAAAAGGCTGCAAACCAAGGGAGTTGATATAAAGCCCATCCAAGGGCAAGAGAAGACCAACGTCCCAGGTCAAACAGGCAGGCAGAAAGCAAAAGGGACAATTTTTTTCCTCCACCTTTTTGTTCTATTCAGATGCCCAATGGATAGAATGATGCCACCCACAATGGGGAGGGCGATATACTTTATTGATTCCACCAATTCAAGCACTAATCTCATCTGGAAAAACTCTCACAGACACACCCAGAAATAATGTTTAATCTAGGTATCTCATGGCCAGTGAAGATGACACATAAAATTAACTATCAAACCATTGGTCTATTTGTCTGTCTTTATGCTAGTGCCACTCTGTTTTTCTTACCGTAGCTTTGTAATATGTTATAAAATCAGGAAGTGTGAGTCTTACAACTTTGCTTTCTTTATAATCGTTTTGGCTGCTTGGGGTCTCTTGAGATTCCATATGAATTTTAGGATGAATTTTTCTATTTCTGCAAAAATGCCATTTGCATTTTTATTGAGATTACGTTGAATCCATAGGTGGCTTTGGATGGCATGGGCACTAAGAATATTATGTCTTTCAATCCATGAACAAAGGATGTCTTTCCATTTATTTGTATCTTCTTTATAATTTCTTTCAGCAGTGTTTTATAGTTCCCATTAGTACCTCACTCCTTTTTATGGCCAAGTAATATTTCATTTTATGTGTATACCATGTTTTATTTATCCATTCATCAATTGATGGACTGTTGGATTGTTTCCATCTTTTGACTGTTAATGAATAATGCTGCAATTAGTATTTGTGTACAGGTTTTTGCATGGGCATATGTTTTCATTTCTCTTGGATTTGCCCTTGCCTTTTAAGAAGAACTGAATTTAAATAATAGCAGAGACTCCTCTGGAAGTCTAGGCTGCTAAAAGTCATTTTAAATATAACCTGTATTTGTTGCTTTGATTAGCCATAAATGAAAAATACAGTTCTCTTTCTTCAGAAACTTAAGAAACCAAACACACACTTTTCTCACACTCACCACCTTGAGAACTCTTACACACAATTTTGCAAATACTTGCTGATATATTACTAACTGAATATACAAGAGTAGTATTCAGAGGGGCAATAATCAAGGAGAACCTACTATCTTAAATGGGGTCTTGAAATAGGTGATAGACATTTATTGATAACAAAAAGGAAGATGATAGTCCAGGTTTAGGCAAGTCATGACTGTAAGCATGGAGGTGAGCATCCATTACACACACAAAAAACGACTTGCTTAGAGGAGTCTAAGTGGGAAATAATGAGAGTAGAAGTTAGCAAGATGTCCTTCTCCATTTTATGTATTCTCTGGATGAAGTTGGTTGTATTTGATTGATGTGACCTTTTTCTCTATTTACCTGACATTTCTTTCCCTCCTTAATTCTAATCATCAATGCACTCAATCATTGATTCAGTCATTCAACAAACATTTACTGGGTGCCTTTTAAGTATCAAGCACTGTGCTTGGTACTGGGGATACAATGATGGGTGAGATATGCTGTGACAACAAGGAATTCACAACCTGATGGAGAAGTCAAGATAGTTTCACAAACAACTGTAATGTAATGTGGAAAGTGTACCATAACAGATGGATACAAATGTTTTAAGAATATGAAGACTAAGTACAATCCCTCCAAACCATTCTGTATCTTGTCACTAGGCAAGTTCATAAAAAGTTCCATTATCTCTGAAGAGACTTAAACACTGCTGGGAGGTTAACTTGAAGTCATCACTCTGCTTAAAAATCCTACATTGGATTCCCATTTTCATAAGATTAAGTTTAAACTCCCTCGATCCTGCTTCCGTTGTCTAAAATGCCCCCTCCTTTCTCCTACTTGCTTCTTACTTCAAACTGTAAAACTCAGCATAGATACCTCATGTAGGAAGATTTTCTTGATGTTCCACAAATAGTTGGTTAGGTGGTTTTTTCTGTATGCTTCCGATATTGCCCTGATCATATATCTGTCACTGCCCATATCATACTATCTTGTAATCATATTTTTATTCCATATCCCCCTTTCTCACATGCACTGTTACATGTGAATTCCTTGAGGAAATCAGCCAGGTCTTACTAGTATTTTTGTCCCCAGTGTCTAGCATATAGTAGGTTCCCAGTGTTTGATGAATGGATAAATAAATCGGTCAGTGAACTAACTTTTCCTGTTTAGAGACAGAAGACCAAAGACATGACATCTGAGCTGAAACTTAAAGGTTGCCTAAGGTTCACTAGGGGGAGAAAAGAAGAAGGAAAAAAGGTATTCCTGTCCAAGGCAACATTATTTGCAATGGCATAGAAATAAGAAAAAGCCCACCATGTTTAAAATGTGGCAAATCATTCTTTGTATCAGAAACTGGACACTTGTCAGAAATAAAGCTCAATCTCAGTATAAACATTTTCCAAATTACACTAGGCAAGTCTTATGCTAGCACTACAGAATTCTTAAAATAGGATCTGTGTATTATTTTGTAGCCTAATGAAGCTTGGGTAGATTGTAGCATTTAAATAACTCACTTATAGGATGTAAAAAAAAGGGAACCTCCTCGTACACTGTTGGTGGGAATGTAAATTGGTACAGCCTCTGTGGAAAATAGGATGGAAGTTTCTCAAAAAACTAAAAACAGAACTACCATATGACCCAGCGATTTCACTTCTGGGTATATACCCAAAAAAGCAAAAACACTAATTTGAAAAGATACATGCACCCCAGTGTTCGTGGCAGCATTGTATATGATTGCCAAGATATGGAAGCAGCCTAACTGTCCATCAGGAGATGAACAGATAAAGAAGATGTTACACACTCACACACAAACACACACACACACACACACACACACACACACACACACACACACACACACTGGACCACTACTCAGCCATAAAAAAGAATGAAATTTTGCCATTTGCAGCAACATGAATAGACTTGGAGGGCATTATGTACGCTAAGTGAAGTAAGTTAGAGAAAGACAAATACTGTGTGATATCACTTATATTCAGAATCTAAGAAATACAACAAATTAGTGAATATAATAAAAAAGAAGCAGACTCACAGATGTAGAGAACAAGCTAGAGGTTACCAGGGTGGGGAGGAAAGAAGGAAGGGGCAAGTTAGGGGTAGGGGAGTAAGAGGTACAAATTATTAGGTATAAAATCAGCTACAATCATATATTATACAACATGGAGAATATAGCCAATATTTTGTAATAACTATAAGTGGAGTATAACCTTTAAAAACTGCAAACCACTATATTGTACACCTGTAACTTATAGAACATTTAAAGCAACTATACTTCAATAAATAATTAAATAAACTCACTTATTCTTGTCATATGTACATCTTCTCAATCCAAAGTTATTATTTGAGCCTCCTCAGATTTGAGGGCTATTTTTTAGTGTTTATGTGTATGGTAGGATGGGGGTAGGGGGTCAATTATTATTGGAAACTTACAGAACAAAGTTTTTGCTTTAGTTTCCAGAATCTAATTTTGTCAAATTATGATTGAGTAGACTCTATACCTTAGGAACCCTCCAGAGTGGAATTGCACAGTAAGATACATGAGTAACTCAGGCATTAAAGGGAGAAATCAAGTCAGCTGATACTCTTTTCTCTAAATTGGCTGTCAATGAGAGCTTAGTTAACTTATGTTAAGCCACTACAATATCTACAACTGTCAGTATTAACAGTCTTTCAAACTTAGCATACTAAGTGTTCAACCTCTTTCTTTCTGGAATACAGGAATAAAAAGAGCCATGATGGGCATGTATCACTGCTCTTGGGCTACTGGCAAGGACTTAGGAAGGAAAAATAACATGTGCTAGCTGTTGATGCCATCCGTTCTTTGTAGTTTTTTGTGGTGGTGGTAGCACATACATAAAATAAGATTTACCATTTTAATTGTGTTTAACTGTACAGTTCAGTGACATTAAATACATTTACATTATTCTGCAGCTATCATTACCATCCATCTCCAAAACTTTTTCATCTCCCCACACTGAAACTCCATACTCATTAAAAAATAACTTCCTATTCCTCCCTCTCCCCAGCCCATGGCAACCACCATTCTACTTTTTGATACTATGACTTTGAGTTTGAATAGTCTGATTACCTCATATAAATGGAATCATACAATATTTGTCCTTTTGTGACTGGCTTATTTCACTTATTTTCACTTATTTTATAATGTCTTCAAGTTTCATCCATATTATGGCATATGTCAGAATTTCCTTCCTTTTTAAGGCTGAATAATATTCTTATATGTATATACTACATTTTGTTTATCCATTCATCTGTCAGTAGGCACTTGGGTTACTTCCACTTTTTGACTACTGTATTGTGAATAATGCTGCTATAAAAATAGTGCACAAATATCTGTTCAAGTCTCTGCTGTTAATTCTTTTGAATATATACCTAGAAGTGGAATTACTGGATTATATGGTAATTCTATGTTTAATTTTTTGAGGAATCACCTTGTAGCTTTTTTAAATGTCAGGGAAACAGAGGAAGAGCAGTACATGGAGAGTATGTAGCTATTGCCATTGTAGTAATGATTGACGCTCTAAGATCTAAATTTCAATCCTACCTTAGCCACCTGTGAACTATATGACCTTGGATAAGTTACTTACCCTGTTTAAACTTCTCTTTTTTCATCTGTAAAATGAATATAATAATGCTTTACTAGATTTTTGTAAGGATTAAATGAGATTATATATGTATATGATATTACTTAGTAACTTATAAAATACTATATAAACATATACTAGATTAACTGGACCAGCTGCCAAAAAAACTCAGCCCTGGTGCTATATTTGATTATTAACCACTGTTACTGAGCTATTCCAAATCCCAGAAAATTATTCTCTTAGGATCTGAACTGGCATAGCACTTATATTTTCATTCACCACACCAGACCAGAATAGTTTCAGATAAGGAGCTACCCCAGGTAGTTTATTGTGACCCTGGGCAGATGCCATGGGGCTCACTACCAGAGACTACCTTATAGCTTCAGGTTCATTTGGGAGTTAATGTTGTATATATGAATACAAACCAGACCCTCTGGTCCTACCACTTCCCTGGTCTTACAAAGTATGGTCCATAGCTACAGAATAGCTTCAACCTCCTGGGAGTACCTACAGCTAGAATCTGCTAAGAAGTTCTCCCTTCCAATTCAGGTGTCACTTTCCTTAAAAAGAAAGAGTCAATATCACTATCACTGTGGATCAGAGTACAAAAGTTTTAAATCTGTCTGTCCTTACTTCTTTGTCCTGGAATCTGGAAACCAGAGGCTCTAGGTGGCTAAGAAGGACAAAGCTAAAAACAAAAAAGAAACAAACAAACAAAGACTCATCTAGCTCTGGAAACAATGGAATTTTCTAAATCTATACAAACATCTTATGTAAATCAATTCTATATTACCTGTAGTCTTTGTAGTGAAGCTTGATTTTTTTTTCCTCCTCCTCTTCTTCCTTCTCTATCTCCTATTAATTATTCTGTTACTTCTTTAAAATAATAACAATAGTAATAATAATAATAATAAGGACAGATTCTGACTAGAGGGTTTAAGGAATTGGTCATGACTCTTGAAACTTTTATTCTTTTTGGCACTAAATCAAACTCCTGAGCTGTAACCAAATGTGATTGTCATCCAGAGTGGATGAATAGTGGTTTGAATAGTGACTTCACACAATAGGTCACTGGTGCTCTTCTTATAGTCACTAATTTTTTTAGGTTAATAAAGCCAAAAGTTTGGCTAAAGTTAAATAGAATGATAAGGAAGCTCCTTTCTTTTCTTTACTTTTCTCTTCTAAAGGAAAAAAGCTCTAAAAATTACTTGTGATCATTGTAGAAAACTTGGAAATTTTCAGAAAATTAGAGCAAAGGGTATAAAATTATACATAGTTCTAACATACTGCAGTAAACAAATACTTTATATTTTCATGTATGCCTTTCCCATCTTTTCCTATTGCTCTATATACATATACCTTAACATAGTTAGGATTATACATTATATGTACAGTTCTGCATGTTTTTTTTTGTTTGTTTGTTTGTTTTTTATTTATTTATTTATTTTTGGCTGTGTTGGGTCTTCGTTTCTGTGCGAGGGCTTTCTCTAGTTGCGGCAAGTGGGGGCCACTCTTCATCGCGGTGCGCGGGCTTCTCACTATCGCGGCCTCTCTTGTTGTGGAGCACAGGCTCCAGACGCGCAGGCTCAGTAGTTGTGGCTCACGGGCCGAGTTGCTCCAAGGCATGTGGGATCTTCCCAGACCAGGGCTCGAACCCGTGTCCCCTGCATTGGCAGGCAGATTCCCAACCACTGCGCCACCAGGGAAGCCCTTCTGCATGTTTTTAAAATGTATGTCCTAAGAATTTTCCTGTGTCAGTGAATATTTTTCAAAAATATTACTTTAGCCTGTATAATATTTTATCATAAGGATACATCATTGTCGGTTTAAATTTCTATATTGTTAAACTTATGATTTCTTTCCATTTCTCACTAATGTAAGCAACTCTGAAATAAACATGTACAGAAAGATTTATCCATTTTCTTAAGATAGATTTCTAGAAGTGAAATTACTGGGTCAATGACTATGACTGTTTAAGAATTTACTTTTTAAAGAAAATCGTCTTTGGATTGTTAAAGGATTAATGACACATCAACTTGAACACATCTTTGATGACTGTGTAGCTACTCATATTCAAATAATCCCTGCAAGCATTGCTATTAATTGACTGAATCTTAATCTTTTATTTCAGACACTAGGATGCATCTCTTCCTTCTGTCGCCTATTCCTTGGGATAGAAATCAGGAGATCTGACTGAGCCCTTATACAAGCCTTGTCAGACAAGTACATATGTCCATCTTGTTTAGGACTACCTGTTTAACCCACTGCACTTAACATCCATATTTTCCTTCTTTTCTCTTACAGATGGAATGGGGCGAGTCCTTGCTCAAGATGTATATGCAAAAGACAACCTACCCCCGTTCCCAGCATCAGTAAAAGATGGCTATGCTGTCCGAGGTAAATATTTTGGCTTTCTTGAGTATCAACATACTCACATTGTAATTTTTTTTTTTTTTTTTCGGATTTGTGGCTCAGCCCAGGTACCTAATGACTATTACATCTATTTCCCCCTTGGTTGTCAAAATAATTTTGTTCACAGATAACAATGTTAACCTATACCTATATATTTTCCAGCACAATCTTGATTAAAACTTTTCAGTGACAGTACTATAGTTACTTGAAAATTCTTACTTACAAATAAATATGTAGAGGTTGATAAAGACACTGTATTATGATTTATTCTTTCGGCCTCTACACATACCAGATGGCAGACAGTCTTGGTCTGGAAGTCCAAATGTTTTCTAGTTGAAAACATCTATATGGTCCAAGAAAGAAGAGCAAACTCCCAACACCAGGGATAAAGTGGGGAAGTTTTTTTCTCCTGCTTTAAACTCAAACATCAATAAGCGCTTCATAGAAAGCAAGCATGAGGGAAACCTCTAATTCCCTAGAAGATTCCATATTTCAAGGCTCTGAAGCCCCAGATGGTACCAGCAGCTCATGCCTTTAGAGTTGCCTGGGATTGCATAAAGCTCAAAAGCAAATACTAAATAGCATTTGCCTGCCTAAAGTCCAATCTACGAAAGAACAATGCAACTGAAAATGCAACTGAATTGCTTAGAAACTATTATTGGTTATTAACTCAAGGCTGGTATCATTGAAGAAATGTCTAAAAACATTTCCCAGTTTATCAGAGCTGTTAAGAAGGCCAATTCCTTTTTAATGGTCATTTATGGAGTCCCTTACTTGATTTTTTGGTTTTGGATTTTTTTTTACTCTATCTAGCTATTAAAATAATTTCCTCTTTCTTGTAATTAAATACATTCATTGACCTCCTCCGTGTTCCATTGCCATCTCTTAGCAGTATCTTTCTCTGTTAGAGACAGTAGAACAAATGGTTAAGATTATGGACTTTGAGTGATAAAAAAGTGAGTGATAACAAAGTAAGAGTGATCTGGGTTCTAGCACCAGTTCCATCTATGTAACTTTGAGCAAATCACTTAAACTTTTTGAGACTTGGTTTTCTCATCTATAAAATGGTGATAATTATAACAGTATTTATCCCAACAGGTTATTGTGAGAATTAAGTGAGACTGTAGAAGGCCTTAAAGTATATGGCAAACACACACACACACAAAAAAGCACTCAATAGTTGTTTTTTTAATGTTTAATAATAGTACCTATTATTACTATTATTATTACTTTTTTATTTTTTTATTATTATTATCACATTTTCTTAAAACATCTCTGAAAAAAGGATAACACTTATCTAAACTGTTATTCTCATAAAATGGTGGAGAGATTAATTCCTACTAGTGTATTCTTTCTCAGGAAACTGTCTTAAATGCACCTCATTCAGCTCTATCTCACAAATTAGAGTATTTCTGAAAATATAAATAACAAATCCCCAATGCCTCCTATGTTTTCTCTTCCAAATTCATTTCTTCTATAGTGTTTATTATAATGAATATTATCCAGAAAGAAAATTATTTTAGTCTTCTGAGAGCCTCACTGGCTCTTGTTTCTTATTCCCTCTAAAATGTAAATTCTGTTTGAACTTATAATTGGTAGCCATATTGGATTGCTATGAAATGATGAATTCTTACTTCCAGAGTAAAACAAACAACTACAGCAGGTGAAACACCAAAAGGACAAGAAAGTCTATTTTTTATATTCTCGGTAATGTAAAGTAAGAGAAAGTGAGAAAATAAATTATATTAGGCAGAATTATTCTGAAACAGAAAGTTGTTCTGTGATTTTTAGATGAGGTAGCAGCAGCTCAATAAAAAGAAACTATTGCTTTTAGCTTTTCTAGTTAGCCCATGTGAGCCAGGAAAGAGCCTTTCTGCAACTGTAGAATCTATCAAAGAAATTTATATATAAAATTACCATTTAGTATATCATATTTATTCTTTTGTTTTAGAGTGGTGGTGTTTTTAGTCATTTCACACACATACGCAGACACACACACAAACATTTAAAATGACATATCACGGTATAAAATGTTCAACAGATAAGCCACCATGCAGCTAATCCACATTATTTCTTTCCTGTGAAACGTTGCTAGTTCTCTAAGATATGGAATGTATAACAGAGACATAACACATAACAGATAACCATCATGGATATAGTTAAATTTCAAAGTAGGAATGACTGGTTAATTATGATCAACATCATAATTAAGGCAGCAGAATTCATCAGTGAACAAAAAGGCATGGTCTTAGTCTTTTCTGTGTTATAATACCAACCCCAGGCAGTGTTTTGGTAAAGAATATCCTTGAGGCTATTGTTGTGGCTCTCTACCTCTCTACTTTGTATACCTTCTTCTCTCCACCCCTTCTCCCTTTACTCCCATTCCTTTCTCCCCACTCCCTTTATTCTCCTTGTTTTTCTTCTCCTCTGCCTTTGCCTTAGGCCTTCCAGTAATAACCAGTGGCACCTGTGAGCATTGCTAACCCTCTAGGTGTAAAGAGGTTGCTAACTTGCTCTGGATCACTAAGCATTAGCCAGTATCCTTCAGAAACATGTGGGATAAAACTCCAAACCAGTTGGAGGATCACTTACTTTAAGGTATGTAGGTTGAAAAATCAAGACAGTAACAAATAGCTGAAGAAATAAGAAATAGGAACAGCTTTTAAAAAATAAGAAAGAATAGAGTATAAAGAAGACAGGAATCAAGTGATGATGATGTAAACTAATAAACCTAAAACTACATTCAGGAGGGAATGAATTTGAATGATGAAAGCAGAGAAAAGAAAATGAAAGTAGCATTTACCAGTTAGAAGCAATACAATAGTTTTATTCGTATTTTTGAGGAGTTATTTCTCCCTTCACACTGATTAAGCCAACCATCTTCTTGATGCATTCACACGCTCCTATAGAGATGTGGGTGCCCATTGTCTCACAATTGCTTCTGAGATGTTAATAAAGGTAAAAATATCTCAGAATACCAAATTCACTCTCTTGAAAATGTTCAATTTTAAAGGTTTATCACTTCAGAATTAGTTTTGGGATTATTTAAGAAAAGGGAAAATTATAAACAAGCCAATAATTATTTTGAGAACCATGTACAACAAACAATTCTGGAAAATTATATTAAGAGAAATCCTTGCCATTTAGGTTAAGTAAATATTAAAGCTTTTTCTTTTATACATTCTGATTAAATACATGCTTATGGAAAATATAGAAAATCAAAAAGAACATTTTAACCCATTTTCTCACTGTCTAGCTACTATGAACATTTTGTTGTACTTCCTTCCAGTGTGTTAAAACGCATACTAAAATTCGGTATAACCTTTTTTATTTTGAGCTAGTTCTTATTCTGTCACAAAAGTCATGTTTTAGAGTTTCTGTTTTGTCCATTTAAATCCTGTTTGGCCATAGCTGGTTTTCCAACTCACTTGACAGCCAATGGCCTTCCACTGTAGGACACTTTGGATGAAAAAGAAAGCCTTATGATATAGGAGTATTACTCATGTGAGCAGAGAGATAATTTGGAATAATTAAGTTAATCCCAAAAAGCTTAAAATAATGTATTTAAGGAAATAATATATCTTTTCCCAATACTAACAATATATGGGCATTTTTCTCCTGGAAGATGATGGTAAAGAATATAAAATGCCTTCTCATTCATCTGTTCTACTCCTTGCTCCCTGCTTTCCAGGCAGCAGATTTAAAATTCCAAACAACTCACCTGATTTAATCCCTCAGTATAACTGCAGCAAGTATTAATCCTGTTGTGCTAGTCTTGTCACCTACCCTTGCCACCACTCCAAACTCGTTCTACAATGTTAATTTTAGTATACACATAAATATCAATACTATTACCGTGTTGCCTATCATCCACTCTCAGACAGTTTGGTTCCATAATTAGAGATAAACAAAATCTTAGTCCCTCTGCCTTATTCCTCTGTTGAAGAATAGAGGTGGCTAAGACCTCTGAAAGTTATGCTATCTATGGCCTCTGTTTATTCAGTCCTAACATGGAAACGATGAGGCTTTTGTTACTGAAAATAAGTGAATAGCTATAAAGGATTTCAAGAGATTTAAAGAGAGCTCCCACATGGCTGGAAAATGAAAATGAGGGATAATTCTAGGGCAAATGGCTTGAGGATGATCATTTTCTATACATTGCCACAATGAATAGTTATCTAATGGTATCAATTTTATATCAAATGATATAATCAGAAATCTTCAAATAAAGACTAAAAGTGTTTTCTGGACATTAAAAAGGTGGAAGTGGGAGCAGTTTCAGGGTCTAGCATTAAGCATTATACAGTGCATTTGCTGTTAGGATTTGGTTTATATTGCTTTTATCTCTTCCTTCAAATTAAATTCTACAGTTACAAAACAGAAAAGAAAACTTATTAACAGAAATGCCAGAATTAGTGGGGGGAAAGAGTCTAAGCCTTTACAGAAATCCTTGGAATCCATCCATCTTTTCTAATGGCGTACTGTGGCTTACTTAATTTCTTTCCAAGCTTTAGCTTCATCTGCCACTGTACCTCCACTTCTGCCCCCTCCCACCCAAGCTGGTAGAATTCATCTTGAAAATGGCAACTTTTCTTTTACCTGTCTCTTTAATATTTTAAAATAAATATCGGTAAGTTAGGTACCGATTGATCGTTACTTTTCTGTCTTTATAATAAATAGTTAGCCTTGGTGTTGATGTAAAATCAGGACTTCTGTTGTAGTTCACTAATTTTTTATTTCTTAAGTTTTCTCTTAGTCTGAATTTGTCTGTATTCCGTTCAGTCTTACAGTGCTCTGCTCCTCAGAAAGGGTAGTCCATGAACCAGCTGCATAAGCATCAGCTTGTTAGAAATGTAGAACCTCAGGGCCTGTCCCAGACCTACTGAATCAGAATCTGTATTTTAACAAGATCTCCAGGTGATTTCTATGCACATTAAGGGTTGAGAAGCACTGTTATAAGGGAAATGGTAAAAATGACTCTTCCATTGGTACCAGGGACTTTCTATAATGTTGGTTGACTGAGCCTTCCTTAGCTAGCAATATAGAGGCATGTTTCCCAGGTGGAAATTTTCAGGGCAAAGTGGAGAACATAGTTAAAGTGAGACATATTCTCTCCCCAGTCAGTGTACCTTCCTTGGCAACAAAGCATCTTGCTTCTTAGAATCACTTAAAGGCTCTTTCAGTTGTTGGTCTCCCTGACACTCTATACCAACCTTGCCCTGGATTATCTCTAGCAACTCATTATATAATGACATTTGTTTGGAGCATTTGTGCAGAACACTGATATGAGCATTTTGAGTGTATGTATATTTGCATGTGTGGGGAACAGGAGACAAAAGGAAGACTGAAGAGCAGAGGGTTTCAAAAAAGAAATAAAGGAAGTGATCCCTACCTACCACACATTTATAAAATTACTTAAGAAAATTTACAAAGCACAATACTAATGTGTACAAGACAGTTTACAAACTTCCCACCTAAGTATTATGGAAGTGCCAAATTCATTTCTTTATTTTATCAAATATTTACTGAGCATCAGTGATGAGCTAGGCACTATGCTAGACATAATCTAAGTTATATAGAGTTAAACAGAGCAGTCTTTCTGAACAGTCTAAAGATGGTGAATGTTGACTCGTATTTTGAAGAAAACAATATACATGAACCAGCATAAAATGGAAGGCATTCAAAATACAGCATTTTGCAGTGGAAAATATTATTTATTGTTCATTCATGCATGCATCTTTCTACAAAGATTCTTAGGAGCCACACTCATTCGTTTCTTGAACTTTCAAATACTTCGTATATTGAACATTTATTGAATACCTATTATTCAGCAGGTACTAGGAATTTCCCTGAGACAAATAAGCAAATGATTACAAATACATTAGGAAGCCATAATTAGAGTTATTTCAGGAATACACTGCGGAAACAAAAGAAGAAGTAGGTGACTCTTGAGGGAAAGGAAGTCAGATATGACTTCCTAGAGAAGATGACACTTGAGCTGAGTCTTAAAAGCTAAGAAGTCTTTAACCAGAAGGCAGGGAGAAGAAAAGGACACTCCAAGCAGTGAGAGTAGCATATGTTATGGAGCTGAAATATGAGTCATCTTGGTATTCTCAGGTACTCCTGAGAGTAGCTAGACTATAGGATAGAGGGAGGACGTGAACCAGAGCCTTTACACATATTGTTTTCTTTAGGTGAATATCTATAGATGAAGCATTTTCATTTCCTCTCTGTCTCTCTCTCTCTCCCTCTCCCTCTCCCCCCATCTCTCCCTCTCTCCCCATCTCTCCCTCTCTCTCCATCTCTCCCTCTTCCCTCCACCCCATCTCTCCCTCTTCCCTCCACCCCATCTCTCCCTCTCCTTTTCCTTCTCCCTCTCCCCCATCCCCACATATTTTTGCCTACTTAGCTCTTCCTCATCCTTCATATTCAAATCATAAATGCTTTTATCAGGGTGGCTTTCCCTGACCCTCCAGTGTAGTTCAGGTACTCTCAGTGTATGCTCTCATAAAACCGTGTTCCTTTCCTTTAGAATGGTTTTCTTAATTTGTATTTATATACAAATTTGTACTTATATACAAATTTATATGTTCATTAATGTGACTATTTGATTAATATCTATCTCCCTCACTACATCGGTGGCTTTAAGAGTTTTGTTTTCACCACACCCATAGAAAGACACACATTAATACATTAGACATCACAAACCAATGATATGCACATACATATATAACATATACAATGCATATAAATATGTATGCATGCATATATATAAACAAAAATAAGTTTCTGGAAACAATTTTCACCTTTACCATGTGTGACGAGATATATTTTCTGTTCTTTTTCTTTACAAGATGATTTTACAGCCCACCTCTATTTGTGATCTAGAGTTTGAAAAACATCGCAACAGACTGACACTGCATTAGAATAGAAACAATATCTAGTTTTACTCTCTACTCTGTCCCAGCATCTAATATAACACTAAGGGCACAGAAGACACTCAGTAGAAATTTAGTGAATGAATGAAAGGAATAAAAAGCCTTAAAAGGTATTATTTTTAAAGTATGGTTATTCCCATTTTTATCAACAAGCAAACTGATGGTTAGAGAAAGTTTTAGTAATTTGCTGAAAGTCCAGAGGCTAATAATAGGCAGAACCAGGATTCAGATTCAGCTTTTACTCTAAAACCATGCTAATTTTCCCTTGAGCAAGAAGTAAAAAGAGAAAACATCTAGGTTGCTTATGGGAGGTGGAAAGCTGGTAATATCTCTAGCAGAGAAATAATCAAAAATAAGTTTATTCAGATTTGAGATGCAGTTAGTACAGAACTCTGAAAGATAATTGACTTTTTAATTTTCTACAGTAAGAAAATTATGATTAACTTTAAAATACTGCAAAAATAAGTGTGGGGATAGATGAAACAAAATTGGTAAAATGTTGATAATTGTTGAAGCAGTGATTTCTATGTCTGTTTTAAATTGTTTCATTAAAAAAAAAAGAAGAAAGAAAAAGGAACCCATGAAAGCAGCATAAGAATACCATTGCAGGAAAACTACAGTATTCTCTTTCTTACAAACAAACACTGAAAATACAATAGCATTCCAAAAAACACCAGAAAGCCAGGAGTTTATTAACTGAGACAATGTCTAAAAAGCACAAGATAACAACATCTAGTAAGTAGAAGGCACCCAATGTTAATTTTTGTTCCTCTTCACATCAGGTTAACCAAAGCCAGCTGTGCAAAAAAGTGACTTATTGTAAACGGTATTGTATATATAAGGCTTTAGAAAAAATACTACTTTGGGGCTTCCCTGGTGGCGCAGTGGTTGAGAATCTGCCTGTCAATGCAGGGGACACGGGTTCGAGCCCTCGTCTGGGAAGATCCCACATGCCGCGGAGCAACTAGGCCCGTGAGCCACAACTACTGAGCCTGCGCGTCTGGAGCCTGTGCTCCGCAACAAGAGAGGCCGCTATACCGCGCACCGCGATGAAGAGTGGCCCCCACTTGCCACAACTAGAGAAAGCCCTCGCACAGAAACGAAGACCCAACACAGCAAAAATTAATTAATTAATTAATTAATTTAAAAAAAAATACTACTTTGTAGTCACATAAAGAATAAATTTTTTTTTTAATAAATGTAATCAGGCTACATGGATTCTCTTATATCTGGCTTCTTTCTTTCTTTAAATTTATTTATTTATTTATTTATTTATTTTTGGCTGCTTTGGGTCTTTGTTGCTGTGCACGGGCTTTTCTCTAGTTGCAACGAGCGGGGGCTACTCTTCGTTGTGGTGCACAGGCTCCTCATTGCAGTGGCTTCTCTTGTTGCGGAGCACAGGCTGTAGGCGCGCGGGCTTCCGTAGTTGTGGCTTGCGGGCTTCCGTAGTTGTGGCTCATGGGCTCTAGAGCACAGACTCAGTAGTTATGGCGCACCGGGCTTAGCCGCTCCACGGCATGTGGGCTCTTCCTGGACCAGGGCTCGAACCCGCATCCCCTGCATTGGCAGGCGGATTCTTAACCATTGTGCCACCAGGGAAGTCCAAGAAACAGTAAATTTTCTATCTCCTCTCTAAAAGAGGGAAAATACTTTTTATTATTTATCAATATGACTGCAAATATGATTAAAATATTCATATAAATAGTGTTATCTTTGCTGTGTATGTGCCCCCAAACCCTTGCTGTATGCCGATTACAAGGAGATAATGGTCATGATCATGAAACTCATTAGGTATGCATTGCCTTGCCAATAGTATTGGTTTGAAATCCACGTTGTAGGTGAAGAAAACCCTTTTGAATACATTTACCTTCAGGAATATTATTTCACCCAGCCATTACTATACTGTATATAGAAAATAATTGGATGAGAAGTTTTTTCCATCTCAAGTCTGAAAGTGTTTCTTCCAATTTAAAAATAAACAGTCAATGGGAATTGTGATGCAGCACTGCCTGTGTATTTTGATTTAGAAACAGCATTTTGATCCATCATAAAAAAAAATACTGTATTGGAAATTCAGGGACTGGGGTTTTAGTCCTAGCTCTACCACTAACCAGAACTTGTTAAAGGTACTGAACCTTTTCTACCTGAGTTTCTTCATTCTGTAACTCATTTCCTTCAAGTGTCAAATGAAGAAAAGAATATATGTTCTTCCTACTTCACTTGCTACTTCATATATATGTCTCCATGAGTGTGTACACACATACAACACATACATACCCATTTATTTAGGACGATAGGCTAAAAGAACTTCCTATTAAAAAGTGCAAGAGTGGAAATTATGGAACAACAAGAAAACTATCACCAGAGACACCAAGAAAAGGCACAATCTGGACCACTTCTATTTGTTGTGAGTTGTGGATACCAAAGATCAAACTAGTAATAACAAAGCCCTTTTCTAAACTAGGAGATCAGAAAAGTATTCCACTTTCCTGAAGCCTTATCTGATCATTTGAGTCAAGTTTTAGAATTCCAACACTAGGTTCTTATTCTTTGCTATAGGTCCATTCTGATGATTGTTCTTGGTTCTGTTCATCTCACAGCTGCCGATGGCCCAGGAGATCGTTTCATCATTGGGGAATCCCAAGCTGGTGAACAGGTGAGATTCATAAGCCTGAAAGGCCCTAAAGATTTTAGTTTCATGGACTTTCAGCTTCTAATTCTAGACTTCTGCCATTGTTGTGATGGAAATCTTAGAGGAGGATTAGACAGGTTATCAAAGAGATGAAAGGATGGTTCCCATGAGAAAGAACCAAATGAATTGTTTCTTAACTGAAAGAATCTGCATCTATTAATATACAGCATGGTGTTACTGGTATGTCTCAGATGACATGCCCCACAAGCATTTTCCAGCCCTGTGATTGGATGAATCTTTCTTCTGGTATAAACATTAATGTTTGAATAGAGCTACAATTTCTAAGTGGTCTTTGCAGAGTTTTCCCCAACTCGTGTTACATACAGGGAAATTTAGAAGAAGCAGATTATTTAATCTTTCTAGCTAATCATTTTGATTAATTTTTCTCATCAGGGGGCTAACCAGAGAACAGGTATTTCTTAATAGAAATGAAGCACTAATGGGCCATGGTGGAAGTACAATAGAAGTCATCTTAATTAATGCTTTGGATACCAGTAATTGGTCATTTAATTGGAAATAAGTTACAAGTGGGAAATTATCTTTTACTTTTAAAATAAATATAAATGTAACTTAAATAAATGAACATTTATTTGTCAGTAATTTGATGGAGAGCCAAGGCTTTTCTTTTAATAAGTATCTGCTATTTGAACTTCTCTTATACCCAAAAGGCATTATATGTGATTTCAAGTTTTAGTTTCTTTAAAGTGGAAAAAAATTTAAGGTCTTTGCAAAGTATCTAAGTATAGAATCCTTCTAGATTTTTATTATATTTTTATAATTTTTTTTACAGTTGCTTCACCCATATCTAATTTGACATCAGTTCTTTTTAGCAGCCTTTTTTAAATGAGTTTTTCCAAAGGTTTAACTTAATTTTTATAGGAAGAAAATAACTCCTTTTACACTCATGTATCATTGGTTTATGTAATATTTATTTAAATAACTTAATTCAGTAGCACCTATTTCCACAAACTGGTACAAACAAGTTTGGGAGCAAACTCAGTTGAATCTTAGGTGTACAAGAGAAGAGTCTAACAGTTTCAAACAAAGTGTGCTGTAGGCATCATTACGTTCAATAGGAAATAGAGAGCATATGTTAATCCAGTGAGTTTCGAAAGTTGGTTAAAAGAGCACCTTCCTTATTGACTAGAGCCAAAGGGAAAACCAACGCACTTTTCTCTTCTGCTACCACCAAACACTCATAAGGATTATATAAAAATAAAGGAGGAAATAAATAAATAGGGCAGTTTGAGCAAAAGCTATATCCCACGCCTTAGCATGTACTCCCATATGTACTAAAAATAGAGAGGGGTTGAGGAAGTATATAGGAGAAGGATGGTG
This sequence comes from Balaenoptera ricei, assembly GCF_028023285.1. Classification (NCBI taxonomy): domain Eukaryota; kingdom Metazoa; phylum Chordata; class Mammalia; order Artiodactyla; family Balaenopteridae; genus Balaenoptera; species Balaenoptera ricei. The sequence continues at coordinate 153,481,343 of NC_082640.1, forward strand.
CCAGTGGTGGTAACCCTAGCTGCCTCACCTCTACATCCAAGCATTGAGGAGTACTGTGTACAGGTCTCTGAAGCTAAGCCTGGCACTGTAGTAATTAGATCCTTGTCCATGCTGTGCACAGGCTGGTTTTGCTCTTCAGGACTGTTTTCCTGACAAAAAGAACAACTAGACCTAGGTCCCTTTTTTATAAATAACTTGCATTATGACCTCATAACTTACTTGACCTCTTGGTATGTGTATCCATCAGCAATGGACATACAAAGCAACCATTTTTTTTAACAAAGCCCCAAAATATCAATTATTCAAGGAGTACTTCTCTGATCTTCAACTGAGTCTATCCAACATTTATCAAACATACCTACTGTTCGTACCAAGAAGCACTGTGCTAGGTTCTAGGAATATAAAATAGATTAATACATGATTACTACTCTTAACAGTTTACATCTAGTGGAGGAGACAGAGTATAAACAACTAAATATAATACAATGTATTAAGTGTTAAACTAATGCTGTCAGTCATGTGCTATGGAGCACAATAGAGAGGTTGAGCATTTTGTCCTAGAAGGGCTAGGCAGATGACATTGGAGCTGGGCCTAAGAGAGTTTTACAAAAACAGAAACAGAAATGAAAAAGGAACATTCCAAGCAGAAAGAACAGTATAAGTCAAGACCCAGTGGTGTTTGAAAAATTGCATGGCATTAGGAAATTGCAAATAGTTTGTGGTAGTTACAGCCTAGAATACTTAGGCATAGGTAGCAGATTGTTAAGAGCCTTATGGACCCTTAAACTTTATTTACTAGTTAAGACTTCCAACTGATAACAAGGAGCACAAGAAAAGTTGTGAAATTAAAAAATTGCCAACTTCTTGTAAGTTCTCATAAAAGTTTGTTGGGAAAAAAGATCAAAACTATATAAGAAAACAGGGTTTTTCCTCAAGTTACCTGTGATGTACTTTATCTATAACTGATGTATCATACACATACACTCTTTACAGCAATCTCAGGAATCTTGCAAGAGCCAAATTGCTCACTTATTGAAAGTAAATACACTTGAGCACTAGGGGACCATTGCATACACTGAGACAGTTATTTACAACATGGTTTATTGGTGTACCAAAATACTTGATCTTAAATCACTTATAGTTTGGTCCTACTGGTTAGCATTGGACACTTTCAATTTCAGTTGTGTAATTATGAAGTGCTATCATTGGACAAAGTTCAAAAAATCCAACTCAATATCTCTATTAAGGAAAAATCAAGATTTTTATAGTTTTTACTTTATATAAAGTATATAAGGTACCTATATCAATAAAAAGAAAAAGAGTTGGTAGTCTTAACAATCTAAAGGAAGTACTTCATTTATTGCTAGAATTTTTCCAGTTGATTCAATTCAATTGCAGTTTATATGTCTACTCTAAGTAGATATATAAATGTCTTTATATATCCAGTAATATCTTTTACATTAGATTTAATATAAGTGAGCTGGTGGGAATCCTTCACCTACCACTTAGAATTACTGGTTTTGGAGAGGAGCCAAATTTTTTATTTAGCAGCCACACAGAAACACTTCTTTAAAGTTGGTTTAAGCCAAGAAATAGAGAAAATTACAGGTATAGCCACAGTAAAACTTAAAGTAAATTTACATAATATGGTACATTGAATCAGACTAAATTGAGGGAGGGCTCCAGGCTAACACACTTCAGCTTAAGAAGCAACTACCCTGAAACTCACTTTGGGAATCACTTTCTGCCTTAGCCAAAAAGGCACTTTCAGGGGAAAAAAAGGACTTCTTTAGACCTACATTAAATATTTTTATTGCACAGGCTCAGAAGATAGTTTTGACATTAGCACCTTTACTGAAAAACACATATATCAAAACATTAATGCTTTTCATAAAAAAATCACTGCACTGCAAAATGGTCATGTTTAGTGAATTAAGAGATGCACCAGATAATAAGTAGTATCTGGGGTTGAAAAAAAATTAATGCATTGAGGACTTCCCCAGTAGCTCAGTGCTTAAGAATCCACCTGCCAATGCAGGGGACACGGGTTCAAGCCCTGGTCCAGGGAGATCCCACATGCCGCAGAGCAACTAAGCCCGCGCCCCACAACTACTGAGCCTGCACTCTAGAGCCAGCTAGCCACAACTACTGAGCCCGCGTGCTGCAACTACTGAAGCCTACGTGCCTAGAGCCCATGCTCCACAACAAGAGAAGCCACTGCAATGAGAAGCCCGCGCACTGCAACAAAGATGCAATGCAGCCAAAAATAAAAATTAAAAAAAAAAAATTAACGCATTGAGCCCTAAGCTTTTTTTTTAAATTCTATGCATTATCTTGGTAGAAAATTGCATTAGAATGTAACAATTCCAAATAAGCCTGAAATGTCTTTTATTCAAATAACATAATAAGGGGATATAAAGTATGTAGTTCAATGCCAGATTTGATCCCAAGAACCTTTCTCCAGTGACTTGTGGGAAAAAATCAGTGAGAACACTGGAATTGTAAGCCAAGAAGGGTTACATGCTTCATGTAGTTGTTGTGGTAATGAGATCATGCATACTTATTCATTCATTCTGGAAATATTTATTGACTACCAACTTTGTGCCAGACACTTTCTAGGCTTTGGGATGATAGAGCAATAAATATGTCTGGAAAGAGGGTGATTAAAGATTAATGAAATGACTCTACCCAAGATATAGACAGGATTAAGGGAAACTAACAAAGGAATGTGAAGCACTCAGGTACTAGCAACAGTGAGATTTCATTACTACCTCTAGGTCTGAAGGGGCAAAGGGAGAGAGTAGTACCTAGACCTGGGAGATTGATAGCTATGGGAGAGGTCCACCTCATAGGAGCTGTGGCATCAGTAGTAGAAATGACATACCCATCACCAAACTGCAGCCCAGCAGGGAAAGGGCAAGGGGAATAAAAATTGTACTTCTCTCTCTCTCCTACCCTCTGATCTCTTGCTGGCCCCTCCCGTTGGCTGAACCTAACCAGAAGCCAGAGTGATGGGAACCTGGTTGAAACAGTCCATAGAGGTTGGCCTTCTGGGCCACAGCACAGGAAAATGACGATGTGATCTAGAGAGGCAAACAGAAAATGAAAATTTCTGTCTTTATAAGGCTTATATTCTGGAATATAATAATGCACCTAACACTGAACCTAGCATAGACTGAGTATTCAATAAATATTAGCTATTGGTGGTATTGTTTACAGCAATAACATTATGGAAATAAGCTTTTTAAGGCTTTTCTAACAAATAAATTTCCAGTTTTACTTTGATTGTACATCTAGTGGAAGGGTATTTTTCCTTAATCATTCCCTAATTTTTTTTAATGTGGTAAAAAATGTATAACATAAAAAGTACCATCTTAACCATTTTTAAGTGTATATTTCAGTAGTGTTAAGAATATTCACATGTTGTAACCTAAAATTTTAAATACCTAAGAAGCAGATGTCTTTGGAAAGATATCATTTTTATTGGGGAATTAATGTTATCTCAGAATTTTCTTTTTGGGGAAATCTAAAGCATTCCTTTTCCCAAATCTGACCTAAATCATGGCCCATGACAAGTGACTCTTCTGAGGCCAGATCAAACCTATTAGATGGAGCTGACAGAAATATGATTTTTCCTGTGCTGGGAGGAAGTGTGCAGGGTAGGTCCTGTAGTCAGTCTCCCATACCATTCATATGAGAGCTCAGACAATAAAAATCTTGAATATAATATTTAACCCAAATCATTACAGACACTGGAATCATTTTTAAATGATTTAATTACATTTGTTAGACTTTTATTATTAGTTGTAAGGTGAACTAATATATTTTATAAAGATTTTCAAGAGCAATAATTAAAATAATTTTTCTGGCTTGCCTTTATTTAACTAAAACATTGGTTAATAAAATACTATAGTTCTCAAACATCAGAACTTCAGTAAATGATCAACATGCTGGTTTTTCATAAATGTCATTCATAAAATCGTATTGCATGGTATTTTTTTAAAGACTGTCAAATCACTTTACATATATTAAGAAAATTCACATTGAGTGAGAGACAGTAGTGGCAAATATAAGTGATAGTTCTTCAAAAGGAAAGCAGGGCACCAAGAAAGACATCTAATTAAGTCATTACTTAAGTCAAATGAAAGCCTCTTTGGTGTAAATATATCTGTTTGTGACTTTTATAACATTTTCCCAAAATGAATAAGACTGTAAGATTTTCCTTTTATGGTTTGTTTCAAAAACTGTCACATCTCCTGCAGACTTTTCCTTTGCAGCAGTAAAGTAAATCGACTCTTTCTTGCATGTTTGTTTTTCCAGCCGACTCAGACAGTAATGCCAGGACAAGTCATGCGGGTTACAACAGGTGCTCCAATCCCCTGTGGTGCTGATGCAGTAGTACAAGTGGAAGATACTGAACTGATCAGGGAATCTGATGATGTATGTCATTACCAGGTCTTATGGCTCCATTCCTATGGCAGTATTATAAGTCATGCCTATTTTCTGCAATGTTTATGAGATTAGCCCAATTTTTTTGGTTATGTTAGAACCTTACATTGTAGTGTATAGTAAATAAGGAACTGCCTTAGGCTTGAAAACCTTTTGTTATGGGAGATGTTTTTATGATCATTACTGTGATTACAGCAGAATTTGAGCCACATTTGAGCCAAGAAATTTCGCATGCAAGCAAGGAAAGAAACTACCTCAAGATAGAAGAGCAGAAATATTAACTGTTGACTTACCATCTAGCTGAGAAACTTGTTCATCAAGACTAGCTTCTGATAAAGTGTGAAGGAGATTTTAATAGAGAAGAATTTAACAAAGAACACTTGGGCAAGTTCTTGAATATTTCACTAAGCCAAGCATTTAAACCAAATGACCCTTTCAGCTCTGGTTTTCTATAATTCAGGAAAATCTGTGCCGCCAAATTACAGTCTGGAAACATTAAATTTATGTCAGTTCCCCCTCTATTGCCTAAAATAAAGGACTCTGTTCTAAGTAGGCCTTTATCTCACTGAAACTAGTGGCAATTATTGAAACCAGAGGATCAGTCACTAATAAAAGAATAATTTCAACTGAGGTTTTAATGACTGGCTATCTTGTTTTGAGAAGAAGTTTAAGATATCTTATATTTTTAAAGTTAGAATTAATAACAAATATATATTCCCCTTGGCTGGGTATATAGTAAAATTTGGCCATGCTGAGACACACCCTCTTTTCTTGATTTGGGGATTTTCTCTTTAATCATCTTCCCACAAGTAAGGCTTATAAAATTCAACTCTTGGCACACAGATCACATTGCCCTGCTGTTAAAATTGTGCAACAGATTTATTGGCATCAGTGAAGCCAGCAGAGCATTGAAATCCAGAACACATGCCTCCACAGACTCTGACAGATGACAAGACACAGTTCCAGTGTCACAATGTTATTCACAGTCCATAAATGTAAAAATGATGGTCACCATTAATTTATAGAAATCTACTACCAGATAAACTATAAGTCCTTCACTGAAATTTCTGCAGGTATTTCAGAAATACCTGCAGGTATATATGCAAGGAACCTTGGCATAGTATTGAACCCATGATTTAGAAGAGACAGGTTATCTCCACGCACATTCACTGTATCTATTAGGGTAGCCATCTTTTTTTTTTTTTTTTCCTTAAGAATGCTGCTTACATTGTGACCACCTAGAGGGGTGGGATGGGGAGGGTGGGAGGGAGGGAGATGCAAGAGGGAAGAGAAATGGGAACATATTGTATATGTATAACTGATTCACTTTGTTATAAAGCAGAAGCTAACACACTATTGTAAGGCAATTATACTTCAATAAAGATGTTTAAAAAAAAATAAAATAAAAAATAAAGTATAAAAAAAAAAAAAAGAAAAAAAAAGAATGCTGCTTACAAAGTAAGAGTCAGTATTTGAATTGATACATTTTTTAAAAGCATGAGAATCAGTGAAAATGTTTGTTTGTTTATTTATTCATTCATTCCTTGACATCAAACCTGATTTTTCAGGAACCTGTGGTAGAAATTCATCATGTTCAAAGAGTTTAGCAAAGGCTTTTCTGTTCCTCTCTATTTTTATATATTCTGGGCCTATCTGATGATGAAAGCATCTGAGTAGCTAAATTCTATTGATCAAAATTCAGTTAGATTGTTCTGTTTGAAATTACATGATTTGCTCTTATTATAGGGCACTGAGGAGCTTGAAGTACGAATTCTGGTGCAAGCTCGGCCAGGCCAAGATATCAGGTAAGTTCATAACATATAGAATGTATAGCCAACTTTTGTTTCTGCCATGATCATGAACACAAGAGAGCATGGCTATTATAAATTCACAGCTCAGTCAGTTAACCATTAGCTTTCAGGGCTTTTAACAATTAGCAAAATTAATTTTCTGAATTCTATATCCCATGTCTGCCCTCCCTACTTTTTTGTAAAGTTGGTAAAGGCAAATGAAATATTCAAAAGCAACATGAGAAGGAGGCAAAGTCATGAGCCTACATAATCCACAGTTAATCCTCCTCCTAGATAATCCAGAATTACCCATCCCTACCCCTTGGTAATCCAGAATTTGATATTAACACAGATACTTTCAGAGTTGAGTATTTATATAATTAGCTGAAAGCCCCTCCTCTATTGACTGCCAATAATAATGGAATAATGTATTACTGTTTATATACAAAGATGAGACTACTGTCTTACCATAAGTAGTGTATATATGTCAAATGATTTTTCTTCCAATTGAATATGTTTGCCCTGATTCTATTAATGCTAATTTGCTCAACATTTTGTAACAAAGCTACACTTCTCCAGTTCCTATGGCAGCAGGCCAAGGTTAATGGACCTCTACAGCCACAGAACTGGACCAACCTAAGTGGTCTAAATGGAAATTATCTCCATGACTGTAACCTCATTAGCATTATTCTCCTAACCACAAAGCTAACAAGCTATGGACATGGCATTAGATATTTTCATGTAAATGCTTGCCTTACATCAAAGGAAGATTGCAATTGGTGTTTTGGACTGTAATGTGATACAAAACAATTTATAAAATAATTTTCAAACATGAAGTAACATATTCCTGTTTAACAGCAATAGATACAAATCTATTTCTGTCTTCTGTTATGTGATTTAATTTTTTTAATTAAAAAAGCATAGAGTTTTTAGAATCTCTTCGTTTTAGTATTCTGGTCCTGCCTCATCTCTTGACTTTTTCCCCCTTGAGTGTCCTCCTTCTTTAACACTAAAGTTTCCTCTGAGTTGAGAAAATATTGTTCTTAGTCTTACTGTTTATGGTTCTGCTTTGACTTTCAGACCCATTGGCCATGACATTAAAAGAGGGGAATGCGTTTTGGCCAAAGGAACCCACATGGGCCCCTCAGAGATTGGTCTTCTGGCAACTGTAGGTGTCACAGAGGTTGAAGTTAATAAGTTTCCAGTGGTTGCAGTCATGTCAACAGGGAATGAGGTAAGGAAAAAAAAGGGGGGGGGGGTGTGACAGCAGGGGAAAGGTCGTGGGTAGTGGGGCTTTCAGATGAAAGCATTTCTGACATTCTGTGTTCTGTGTTATAAATAGAACATTAAGGATTATAGATCTTACCACATTTCTATAACAAGGAAATAATAAATTGGCCTCAGGATAGTTCAAGTACAGAAAATGAAAAGGAAGAACTAGAAATTACATATTAAGAAATGTTCCCTTCCATTTACTAAAATGAAATATTACAACCAATGGCCTTCCACACACTCAGTACATATAAACAAAGAATGTTGACTGCTAGCTGTAGATATTCAACTGTGCAAACCCAGTACTTAGTCTGTTGGGACAATCAATTGTGCATACCCTGCTGCAGAGATGATGGACCACCTCTGTGTGGGAAATAATTCAATGAACTGGGACACCATGGCTAGCCCCTTTTCTTGCTAAACATTCCAGGTGATCTTTAATCACCAGGAAGGATTTGAAAATCAGGGGGGTTTTTTTCCTCTAAAGATAGCATCTCTAGTAGCATGCTATTCAGAATGTGTCAAAATGTCATTTCAGCCCTGATTTAGGAAGGGGAATTTAGTCAGTCTTTTTATGAGAACTTTTGAAAAACTTCCTGTCCCCTGTTTGCTTAGGTTATACAAAACTTCAATTGGAAGCTCTAAGGTCAAACTGGGAATACTGAAAAGTGAATCTGCTGGAAATTCAAAGCCTAAAAGCAGGATCAAACTATTGCGATCTTTTAAAGTAATTCCTTTAGATCTTATACTATTTTTAAACAGATTAACAGGATTTCATTTTTTTTTTCTCTTTTAACCTCTAACTTTGTTCTGAAAATAAGCCATTTGCTACCATTATTTTTAATTTCCTAGAGTCTTGGAGATGGACGTTTTCAAGGGTCTATTACCCTTATAGTTCTTTTGGAAAGGGCAAAAGAAAAGAATGTTTTGTTTTGCTAATGGAGAGGTAAATCAGAATTCTAGATTTGCTTACTTCCCAGTATAGGTGTACTAGTCATTCCCAAAAACTATTGACTGACCCAAAATAAACATTCTTTTTAATTGATCTACAAAGTGATGATTCTAATATCCCTAGGACGAACTGACACTATGTTTAGCATCAGAAAGAAATTTCTGTTAAACTGGTTGACTTAATGATCTATTCTTATTTGAGATTTATTTATATGCTTGTGCATCTAAGTGACTTCATGGGGTTTAGGAAAGCTAAGTAGAATGAGCAAACAAATAGACAACTAGTTATTAGGCAACTTTGTTTAAGCTACATTTATTGTGTTCTTCCTAATGACTTTGTAGGTCTGGATTAATATTCTCAGTTATCCCCCAGAGTACATTGGTAGTATTTTTTAAGCTATCTTTTATACCCTTTATTAAAGCTATTTACTAGTAGTAGGGAAAAGTGACAGGGTGAGAATAGAGATGGTACATACATGGTAGAATCTAAAGAAGATTTTGTAGTCCTAGTTCCCTGCCCCCATAGATTTTATTGTCCTTAGAGAAGCTTTGACAGATTCCCCTACGTTTTCTGGCCTGCTGTACTTAACATGGTTTTCATGTAGTTTGACATTCCTCCCTACTCCCATCCAAAGTTAGCTATTATTGTGACTCTCTATCACCATATAGTTTAGTTCAACAAATGTTTGTTGAATACCTCTATGCCAGACCCTATACTGGAAACTAGAGATAAAAGTGATAAATAGGGCTTCCCTGGTGGCACAGTGGTTGAGAATCTGCCTGCCAATGCAGGGGACACGGGTTCGAGCCCTGGTCTGGGAAAATCCCACATGCCGCGGAGCAACTAGGCCCGTGAGCCACAATTGCTGAGCCTGCGCGTCTGGAGCCTGTGCTCCGCAACAAGAGAGGCCGTGATAGTGAGAGGCCCGCGCACCACGATGAAGAGTGGCCCCCACTTGCTGCAACTAGAGAAAGCCCTCGCACAGAAACGAAGACCCAACACAGCCATAAATAAATAAATAGAGAGAGAGAGAGAGAGAGAGAGAGAGAGATAAATAAATGATAAATAATGCATAGTATCTCTCCTGAGGCTTGAGATCCTCAGATAGCCAGAAAATAATAGGGAAAAAAAAGTATTCATTTATTTCAGAGAGGCCAAAAGAAATTACGTTTGTCTATGAATGTGACAAGTCTATAATTTTTCAGTCACAGCACAAGCTCCCCTTAAGTATTAGTTCTGATTTCCCCTGATATGTATGGCTTCACATACGCCACCTCTTGAATCCAGTGTGGTATATTGGTAAGCAAAACAGTAGCCTTAGCCAACCCAAAGAATGCCATACAAGATGTCTATGTATACTGTATTTAAAGCCTGCTCTGTATTTTGTGACTGCATGATCTTATTCAGGATGAAGGAATTCTTTTAGAATTGGGAAGCTAGAGTTGTAAACAATAACTAACACAGATCAGCTGTTGTAGGCACTTGTTGATTTCCACAAACTATGCAGGTTAAAATTTAGGTAATACCATTCAATAATTACTTAATTGTGGTCGTACATTTCCAACCTCATGCATTTGTTCAATATATACTTATTAAGCATCTGTTACACGCTGGAATGCTCACCAGAGGTTCTCTTAACTAAACATCAGACTTAACAAGATATGAATATACTGTACCTTGAACCAGTTTACTTAGAAAGATATTGAACAGGAAACTCAGCATCCAGCAGGGGAGCATCATGCTTTCTTCAGTGGGACCAGTCATCTTAGCAGTTCACACAGCCATCCAACAGCTGTTCTCTTTGTTCTTCAAGTGACATTTAGGTGCAAGGGAACAAGAATTCTACTAGGAGAGAATGGGAGCCAGCAACTTAGAAGCACCATGTCCTACATAGGAATCAGTATTTCTTATAACAATCTTAGGCAACTTCCAGAGTCCCTACAAGGGAAATGCCCAGCTTCAAGTGTCACCACATTCGTGGAAGCCCAAAGCTTGGCTTTCCACTAGGGATTTATAGTTCATTTGTAATTTCTTCCATTCCATATGCAAGTTACTAATCAGAGACCATTTTACCATAAGAAGTGTTGTCTACTAACAAGCTGACATTTTTCTTTATCAAATTTCCAGAGGAACTGAGCTAGAAAGTTAACCCAAGTTCAAATTTGTCCTTAGAGATGGAGAAAGGGTTTTATTAAGGCTTTACCCTCACATTAAAAGAATGCACTGTCTGCAGAAAATTCGAAAACAGTAATAAAACTAACTACAAGTCATTCTGTTCTTTATTATCACCATGCACTGGCAATTCTAAACAATGTCAGTGATAAATACTCCTTTCCACTGAGGCAGTCTTCTCTCACAACCCCTCCCCTTTTAGTATGCTACCATACTGATGTCAGGCAGTGTTCTGACTGCTGGAGATGCAGCAGCAAGCAGGACAGACAAAGCCCCTGCTCTTACAGAATTTATATTCTGATGGGGGCGGTGGGGCAGGTAGTCAATAAACAAACATATAGTGGTAAATGATATGAATTTTTAAAAAGCTGAGTAAGATAATAAAGAATGCTAGCAGAAGAGGTATATGCCAGGTATTATCTATTGAAACTTATTCCACATCAGCCCTTTTGTTCTCTCCCCTATACAATAAAGCTGGAAGCCTGAAAACAGTTTCCCAGATTCTCTTTCCAGCTGTGGTCCAGTTAGGTTTTGCCATTGAGATGCATTAACATGGTATTAGAAGGTGGAAAGAAGGTAGCAGGAGTATATCTCCTCAACTCAGTAACATCACTTTCCTCCAACAGCCTTGGGGACGATGGTGACTGCAGTTACTGATCTTTAGTAATACACGTTTCTTCTTTTGTTTCTCCAACTCTGCCAACACATTTGTAACCAATCCCATGCATTAAATCCTCTCTTCTCCCACCCCCTCCATTTTAAATACCTAGAGGAGTTTTGGTTTTCTCATCCCGGACCTGACTGGTAGACAGGTAGAGTCCTCCGTTTCACAAAGGCTAATCAGGCCACACTGTTGAGGGGAAATTAGAGTGGAAATCTGAAGGCATGGAGGGTCTATGCCACGTGAGCGGAACTGTGTTCCAAGCAGAGGGGACAACAAACACTAAAGCCCTGGAGTACATGCTTATCAAGTTTGAGGAACAGCAAGGAGGCCAATGTGGCTGAAGTATAGAGGGAAAGGAGAAAAGTAAAAGGAGATGAGGTTGGAGAAGTAACAGAAACAAGATCATTTTATTCTAAATGGACAGTTCTGAGGAAGCGAAACATAGCATGGAACATAAAATGTCTTAAATTTTTAAATGATCACTCTGGCTTCTATATGTATGGCTTGGCGTATGGGAGAGAAAAAGTGAAAAGCCAGGAGGCCAGTTAAAAGGATATGCAGTGGTTACTGTCTGTACCTCTTTGAAGCTTGTATTGTTTGTTCACTACTGTATTACCAATGCTGATAAAATTGCCTGACACACACACACACACACAAAAATAAATAAAATTAAAATTAAAAATTAAAATAAATTTAAAAATTTTAAAAAGAAAAGGATATGCAATACTCCAGCAGGAGATTTGGACCAGAATGGTAGTGGAGATGGTGAGAAGTAGTCAGATCCAGGATACATTTTGAAGGTAAAATCAACAAACAGGATTTGCCAGTGAATTCAAGGTAGAAGATAAGAGAAAGTGAAAAGTCAAGATGAACTCCATTCCATAAAATATATTGTTTCCCTTGAAACTGTAGATGGTGACTTACAGGTCTTTAAACTGGACATCAGTCAGCCAGCTGCCATTAGCTTCAGGAAGTCAAGATTGTATGCTTGTTATCTAGTTACCCAAAGTACTAGCAATAAATATTCCTTCCATAGATGGTAAGTTTTCTTCTAGTTTCAGTAACCTTCTGCCATATTCCATAACTCATTCATTCATTTCTATTCATTCTCATTCTTTCTACCCCCTCCTCCCCTGTCTCTCCCTCTCTCCCTTCCTCTCTCTCTCTCTCTCTCTCTCACTCACACACACATACACATACACAGAACTAAGTGTATTTATCTCCACTATGCCTCTGCTTATTTTATTCTATCTTTTGTAAATCTCTTGGCCACTCTCAATAACAGATGTCTGTACAAACAAGTTTAAACTTTAGATATATAAAGTCTGTCTAAAATTTCCATATACTGTTCTTTGGGAGCTGCCACAAGCAGCTGTTATTATAAAAGTAGAATCTTTAAGATCTTTGTCCCCACTAATAAGAGAAGGAATAAGAAGTTGAGTGTCTACTATGACCAGTACCGCTATGTGCTTTATGATTAAAGCAACACTATGAGGTTAATATAATTATCCTTCTTTTTACATAAGAGAAAATTGAAGCTCAAAAACAAAGCAACTTACCCAACATTATATATGTTGTGTAAGTGATGAAGCCTGGTTTCACACCTAAATCTTTTGGCTGTAATGACTTTTTTCCACTATTCCACAATGCTTCCCACTTCCTTAAATTTCATTTCCCCAGCTTTTTAATGGCAATCTCTGAAACCTATCAGGTTAGATAGTCCATTACTTTCTTCTAGCCACCCTATACTTCTTGTCCAGATTAAGGACTATGACTCACCGCTTTAAAGTTGCCCTCACTAACACTTCAGATAGCTTCACTCCTTTAATCTATTCCTTTGCTTACTGTGGTAATACCCACAGTGAATGACTCCATTCTCCACTTTCTCCATTTTTGCTCCCAAGCAGAAAAACATTACTGAAAAAATTCATAGAACTATGATTACCTGAACAACTACAAATTACTGCCATTTAATGGCAACCTGGCACTTAAAGTTGTTCAGTAATTCTGATGTAACTGTCTCGTTGATTTTCTAGTACATTCTTCCAGTTCCAATATGATAGTTCATTCATACACTCTATACCCTCTTTAAACCTCAGTAGCAGCCCTACTTTGTACTCTTGGCAGATGACCTAACCACCTTTATGGGAAAAAAGTGAAGGTAAAAAATAAATATATTTGTCAAACTGAACTAGATGAGATCTCCCTCTTCTTCCCATCTCATTACCTCGAAAATTTCCCCATTCCTTTAGCTATCCTCCTTTCTTCCAATCTAAATGGAAAAGGTACTTCTTTCTAAGAACAATTCCTCTACTTCTACCTTTAGACCCACTTTTTCTCACCTTCCTCGGAACTTTGATTTCTAAATTACTTCCTGTGTCTTCTGTGTTCTCTGATTATTTTCTCTCTAGTGGCTCCTCCTCCTTCCACATCCAAATAGACAAAGATTACTGCTATCAGAAGAGAACCTATATTTAAACACCTTCTTGCCTCCTTGAGCTACTGCATATTCACCTCCTATCCACTACCAGCTTTGTTGAAAGAGAGGTCTGCACATGCTGCCTTTCCTTCCTCACTCTGCACTTCCTCCTCAAACTCCCAAATCTCATTATTGCCCCCCATTAGTACAGAAACTGCTTTCCTGAGTATACTAATCATCTCCTAACCTCTAAAACCTGCTTTGATATTTATCTTCCTTAACCTGTCTATATCATTTGACATCAGTGGCATTCCTCACCCACCACCTTGAAACTGTCTCTTTCCTGGTGTTCCATGATTGTTCTCTCTTGATGCCCTGCCAACTACTACTTTTTTTCCTCATCGTTCCTTATCTTGATCCCATTCCCTAATTGGAATATTCCCCTAGGATGCTGTTCTCTGCTGTGTCTTCCACTCCCTCTTAATTCTCCCTTAGAGTTTTCTTCTCATGTCAAATATATGCAGGCAACTTCCCATATCTGTAGCCCTAAACTTAACCTCTTTTGTAATTTCAAGCCTTCATTTACAACTTCCTCTGGATATTTCCACCTGATGTTCCACCATTACCTAATCTCACTCACCATCTTTCCCTTCCTACCATAAAGAGTGGAATACTTCCTTCCTGACTTGCCTCTTTTTTAAAGGCATCACTATTCCCTGAAACTGTTATTGCCAAGGTCATCAGTGACATTTAATTTTTTTTTTCATTTTTAATTACAATAGAATACACATAACAAAAAATTTATCATCTTAACTATTTTTAAGTGTATACTTCAGTAGTTTTAAGTACATTCACATTGTTGTGCAACCAATCTCCAGAACAGTTTTTATCTTGCAAAACTGAAATTTTAAACACAGCTCCCCATTTCCTCCCTCCCACAGCCCGTGGCAACCACCATTCTACTTTCTATCTATATGAATTTGGTTACTCTCAGTACCTCATATGAGTGTCATCATATAGAATTTGTCTTTTTGTGTCTGCCTTATTTCACTTAGCAAAATATCCTGAAGTTTCAACCATGTTGTAGCATGCGTCAGAATTTTCTTCCTTTATAAGGTTTCTTAAAGGAGGTGAGTCTTGAGCCTTCAGTATAGTTTTTTTTTTTTTAAATAACCCGTTAACTTTAATTAATTAATTTATTTATTTAGTTAGTTAGTTATTTTTGGCTGTGTTGGGTCTTCGTTTCTGTGCGAGGGCTTTCTCCAGTTGCGGCAAGCGGGGGCCACTCTTCATCGCAGTGTGCAGGCCTCTCACTATTGTGGCCTCTCTTGTTGCGGAGCACAGGCTCCAGATGCGCAGGCTCAGTAGTTGTGGCTCACGGGCCTAGTTGCTCCGCAGCATGTGGAATCTTCCCAGACCAGGGCTCGAACCTGTGTCCCCTGCATTAGCAGGCAGATTCTCAACCACTGTGCCACCAGGGAAGCCCCAGTATAGTTTTTAACAATGTAAAAAATGACCATGGATTGGCAGACTGGGAGACAGTGCTGAGTATAATTGAGGAGAAGAAAGCCATAAGATTGGTGTTTGAGAAAGATCATTTTCAGTAGATGTGTGCTCCTGAGCAACAGAAATGTCAAAACCCCCGTACAAAGACCACCAGAGCCCTGGGTATGACTCATTAGAATTTGTAATCTAGGCAAGTTGCTGGAACTGGACAGTCAGTAGCCTTATCTTTGGAACATATGAATCTATGTGGAGTTACTATTAAATCACTTTGTTCATGGTCTTAGAACATGTGGTTCTGAATGAGCTGGTGTTAAAAAACAATTTCAGCTAAGACAGTTTGTGCTCTGTATTATGGTTTGGCACAATTTATCTGTATTAAAAGTCATAGCACACTTTTGCAAGTTCTGATTTCAATTTCATTTCTCAGTGCCCCCACTTCTGGTTACTTTCAGCCTAAATTAGCTCCTTATCTTTGAGATGTGATCAATCCAGATTGGTACCACTTTTTGATGGGCTATGATTGTGTATTAGGTTTTCTGAGGTAGTTTTTTTGATCTCTACATGCACCATGCCTTTGTGTACTCTTTATTTCATGATAATTTGTTGAACCATATAGCTTACAGCAAATGTGCAGCAACATTTAAGGCTCTAGAGTTTATATATTCGGCCACTGCCATACAGACAAACATTAGGACAAATATGTTACCAAAGTTTGCAAGGTACTTCAAAGCCATGATTCTAGACTTCCAAACCTGTACATGAAAATATGTCAAATATTTTAGCATTGTTCCCTTTACAAGAAGAAAGGAGCAAATCTTTGTATTATGTAGTAGCCATCCAGTAAACTCAAAAATTGCTTAAAATGTATAAAAGACAACAGATTTATTCCAAATTTGGGAAAGGCAAAACCAAGAAGAGTTGTCAGAAGAAACAAGATATTAATGTCATAAATAAAGACAATAAATATTTACAGACAATATTTTTAATCAACAATAAGTAACCATTATTTTTAGAAGCTTTTGATTAAAATGATTTAAGAATGTGCCACAAACCACAGAGTTAACAGAATCTTTTTGGTTATAAAAAGGGACCTTTGGGGCTTCCCTGGTGGCACAGTGGTTGAGAATCTGCCTGCCAATGCAGGGGACACGGGTTCGAGCCCTGGTCTGGGAAGATCCCACATGCCACGGAGCAACTAGGCCCGTGAGCCACAATTACTGAGCCTGCGCGTCTCGAGCCTGTGTTCCGCAACAAGAGAGGCCGCGATAGTGAGAGGCCCGCGCACCGCGATGAAGAGTGACCCCCACTTGCCGCAACTAGAGAAAGCCCTCGCACAGAAACGAAGACCCAACACAGCCATAAATAAAAAATAATTAAAAAAAAAAAAAAGGGACCTTTGTTATCTGGACACAAAATAACTTAGCCATTTTTAACAAAAAGAAAACCCAAATTCTAGTAACAATTTACAATGAAAGATCCATACGCCTTTTTTCCTTATGAATAAGCCCACGTCATGTAGCCAACTTTGTCAATGTTTTTAATACATATTATTCTTCCTGTATATTCATTATTTGTAGTTATTACTGCCAAGCAATAAATCATTTCCCTTCAGACCTTCTATACTTTACTGAATAATACTCCTAAATTTATTTTTTACTGTCTTCCTTTATATTTTGGCACAATCAGTAATTTTTACTTTAAGAAAAATATTGTTCTGTTTTTTCCTAATAAATAAAACATAATCATTACCTTGCACAAGCATTCCTCTATCTTCATATATCCTTTCTACCCTGTTAATGATGGTTACTTTAACCTGTTAATGATGTACTTAATAAAAACACTGGTATATATTTTTTTAACATCTTTATTGGAGTATAATTACTTTACAATGGTGTGTTAGTTTCTGCTGTATAACAAAGTGAATTAGCTATACATATACATATATCCCCATATCTCCTCCCTCTTGCGTCTCCCTCCACCCTCCCTATCCCACCCCTCTAGGTGGACACAAAGCACAGAGCTGATCTCCCTGTGCTATGCGGCTGCTTCCCACTAGCTATCTAGTTTACATTTGGTAGTGTATATATGTCCATGCCACTCTCTCACTTCTTCCTAGCTTACCCCTCCCCCTCCCCATGTCCTCAAGTCCATTCTCTACGTCAAGCACTGGTATATTAAACATTATAGTGCCCACATATCCAAGATTATTTATCAGTCAATCAATTTAATATTAGTTTAAGATCTTAGAGTTAACTAAGGATCTGGCAATTAAAATTTAATTTCTTATAAAGTCATGATTTAATAGAAGCATTATAAGAATTCGTCTTGTAAGGGAGGAAAAATATTTTTTCCTCTACCTTTCTGATTTCTCAAGCTCTGAATTTTATTACCTCTGTAACAAAAGACAGATTAATAAGAGAGAAGCACAGCATTAATTTAATGTAAGTTTTATGTAACACGAGAGCCTTCATTTAAAAAAAATGAAGACCTGAAGAATCAGTTAAACCTGAGCATTTTTTTTTATTAGTTTTGATGAAGAATGGAAAGTCATGGAGAAATATGAAAGGACAGAAGTCATGAGGAAAGTGTAGTAAACTGGGGGAGACTTAGCAAGGCCTGTTCCTTCAGATTCCTCTCTCTGTCCCTTCACCTTCAGAGATAAGGATGCTCCTTTCCTCTGGGCATAGGGAGGGCACCTCTAACATAAGGGTTTTTTGACGTGCTTCAGGGGGAAGTCAGAAAGTCCTTCCTGCATGTACTATTTCTCAAATTCCTTCAGCTTAAAATATTCACTATGCCAAATGCCATACTTTGGGGTAGCGTGTCTTGAACCTCATCAGTTTCTTTTCACAGAGACATTCCATATCATCATCCCCATATTTAGATGCACACAATTTAGAAGGTTCAAATTAGGATTTTTTTAATAAGAAAATAGGGAATTCCCTGGCAGTCCAGTGGTTAGGACTCCACACTTCCACTTCCAGGGGCCCAGGTTTGATCCCTGGTCAGGGAACTAGGATCCCACAAGTCGTGTGGCACGGCCAAAAAAAAAAAAAAACCTATTAAGATTTTTTTATATATGTGTATGTATAACTGATTTACTTTGCTGTACAGCAGAAACTAACACAAGGTTGTAAATCAACTATACTCCAATAAAAATTAATTTTAAAAAAATTTTTAAAAATAAGAGTCTTTAAGAATAGAACAAAAAAAAGCAAAGACATCCAAGGCTTACATAACTAGAATATTATACTAGTATAACTTTCTTACATGGTGGTAAAGTTAGGAAAAAAACACAGGACAGTTTTTAAACTAAAATTATTAAATCAGTCTAACATGTCCAGAATCATGATAATAGAAATAGAATATGAATTTTTTCTAATACAATTTGTAAACCTCTGTATTTATAAACCAAATTCTTTTTTTTTTTTTTTTTTTTTTTTTCACTGTAACAGCTCCTTTACTTTGCAGTGAAAATTGATTTGTATATTCTTTGCCTCTGAGTCCTTGTGGGATTTTTTTTTTTTTTTTTAATTCAGACAGAAAGTCACAAAAATTATACTCATCCTCATCAGTTCACTCAGTCCCATGTAATTAATTTTTTTTTTTTCATCTTGATCTTTTGTTAGCACTTTTATGAGTTCATCAGTTTTTCATTAGAGTTCTGAAAATGCTTATTCATTCAGTTCAGCAGTACAGTCCGTTACCAGAAACCTGTACTTGTCAGAGTCTTTTCCATGAATTTCTTGAAGATGAAACCCTTTCATAGGAACATATTTGCAAAATCATCAGAGTACACCCAGAACTGTCTGTAAATGACAAAAGACTTAAAAATGACCACGGTTAAAGATTTGATGAAAGTTCATAATAATGCAGTTGACAAGAAAATTAGTTATTTCTGAGATATACATTTTAAAGTAATAACTAGGATTATTACTTATAACATTAAACCAGAACATATAAGATTTTTAGAAATTTCATGTAATGTCTGAAACATTTATATTAACATATTTCCATACATATTTCCATACAAATACAAATATGATTTTTAGAAATTTCATGTAATGTCTGAAACATTTATATTAACATATTTCCATACATATTTCCATACAAGTACAAATATAAGATTTTTAGAAATTTCATGTAATGTCTGAAACATTTATATTAACGTATATTTCCATACAAATAACCCAATGAAAGTTTAGTATTAGTTGTTTTGTTTGTTTTTTTATACTGCAGGTTCTTATTAGGCATCAGTTTTATACACATCAGTGTATACATGTCAATCCCAATCGCCCAATTCAGCACACCACCATCCCCACCCCACCGCAGTTTTCCCCCCTTGGTGTCCATATGTCCATTCTCTACATCTGTGTCTCAACTTCTGCCCTGCAAACTGGCTCATCTGTACCATTTTTCTAGGTTCCGCATACATGTATTAATATACGATATTTGTTTTTCTCTTTCTGACTTACTTCACTCTGTATGACAGTCTCTAGATCCATCCACGTCTCAACAAATGACTCAATTTCGTTCCTTTTTATGGCTGAGTAATATTCCATTGTATATATGTACCACATCTTCTTTATCCATTCGTCTGTCGATGGGCATTTAGGTTGCTTCCATGACCTGGCTATTGTAAATAGTGCTGCAATGAACATTCGAGTGCATGTGTCTTTTTGAATTACGGTTTTCTCTGGGTATATGCCCAGTAGTGGGATTGCTGGGTCATATGGTAATTCTATTTTTAGTTTTTTAAGGAACCTCCATATTGTTCTCCATAGTGGCTGTATCAATTTACATTCCCACCAACAGTGCAAGAGGGTTCCCTTTTCACCACACCCTCTCCAGCATTTGTTGTTTGTAGATTTTCTGATGATGCCCATTCTAACAGGAGTGAGGTGATACCTCATTGTAGTTTTGATTTGCATTTCTCTAATAATTAGTGATGTTGAGCATCTTTTCATGTGCTTCGTGGCCGTCTGTATGTCTTCTTTGGAGAAATGTCTATTTAGGTCTTCTGCCCATTTTTGGATTGGGGTGTTTGTTTCTTTGATATTGAGCTGAATGAGCTGTTTATATATTTTGGAGATTAACCCTTTGTCCGTTGATTCATTTGCAAATATTTTCTCCCATTCTGAGGGTTGTCTTTTCGTCTTGTTTATGGTTTCCTTTGCTGTGTAAAAGCTTTGAAGTTTCATTAGGTCCCACTTGTTTATTTTTCTTTTTATTTCCATTACTCTAGGAGGTGGATCAAAAAAGATCTTGCTGTGATTTATGTCAAAGAGTGTTCTTCCTATGTTTTCCTCTAAGAGTTTTATAGTGTCCAGTCTTATATTTAGGTCTCTAATCCATTTTGAGTTTATTTTTGTGTATGGTGTTAGGGAGCATTCTAATTTCATTCTTTTACATGTAGCTGTCCAGTTTTCCCAGCACCACTTATTGAAGAGACTGTCTTTTCTCCATTGTATATCTTTGCCTCCTTTGTCATAGATTAGTTGACCATAGGTGCGTGGGTTAATCTCTGGGCTTTCTATCTTGTTCCATTGATCTATGTTTCTGTTTTTGTGCCAGTACCATATTGTCTTGATTACTGTAGCTTTGTAGTATAGTCTGAAGTCAGGGAGTCTGATTCCTCCAGCTCCATTTTTTTGCCTCAAGACTGCTTTGCCTATTCGGGGTCTTTTGTGTCTCCATACAAATTTTAAGATGATTTGTTCTAGTTCCGTAGAAAATGCCATTGGTAATTTGATAGGGATTGCATTGAATCTGTAGATTGCTTTGGGTAGTATAGTCATTTTCACAATGTTGATTCTTACAATCCAAGAACATGGTATATCTCTCCGTCTGTTGGTATCATCTTTAATTTCTTTCATCAGTGTCTTATAGTTTTCTGCATACAGGTCTTTTGTCTCCCTAGGTAGGTTTTTATTCCTAGGTATTTTATTCTTTTTGTTGCAATGGTAAATGGGAGTGTTTCCATAATTTCTCTTTCAGATTTTTCATCATTAGTGTATAGGAATGCAAGAGATTTCTGTGCATTAATTTTGTATCCTGCAACTTTACCATATTCATTAATTAGCTCTAGCAGTTTTCTGGTGGCAGTTTTAGGATTCTCTATGTATAGTATCATGTCATCCGCAAACAGTGACAGTTTTACTTCTTCCTTTCCAATTTGTATTCCTTTTATTTCTTTTTCTTCTCTGATTGCCGTGGCTAGGACTTCCAGAACTATGTTGAATAATAGTGGTGAGAGTGGACATCCTTGTCTCGTTCCTGATCTTAGAGGAAATGCTTTCAGTTTTTCACCATTGAGAATGATGTTTGCTGTGGGTTTGTCATATATGGCCTTTATTATGTTGAGGTAGGTTCCCTCGATGCCCACTTTCTGGAGAGTTTTTATCAGAAATGGGTGTTGAATTTTGTCAAAAGCTTTTTCTGCATCTATTGAGATGATCATATGGTTTTTATTCTTCAATTTGTTAATATGGTGTATCACATTGATTGATTTGCGTATATTGAAGAATCCTTGCATCCCTGGGATAAATCCCACTTGATCGTGGTGTATGATCCTTTTAATGTGTTGTTGGATTCTGTTTGCTAGAATTTTGTTGAGGATTTTTGCATCTATATTCATCAGTGATATTGGTCTGTAATTTTCTTTTTTTGTAGTGTCTTTGTCTGGTTTTGGTATCAGGGTGATGGTGGCCTCATAGAATGAGTTTGGGAGTGTTCCTTCCTCTGCAATTTTTTGGAAGAGTTTGAGAAGGATGGGTGTTAGCTCTTCTCTAAATGTTTGATAGAATTCACCTGTGAAGCCATCTGGTCCTGGACTTTTGTTTGTTGGAAGATTTTTAATCACAGTTTCAATTTCATTACTTGTGATTGGTCTGTTCATATTTTCTGTTTCTTCCTGGTTCAGTCTTGGAAGGTTATACCTTTCTAAGAATTTGTCCATTTCTTCCAGGTTGTCCATTTTATTGGCATAAAGTTGCTTGTAGTAGTCTCTTAGGATGCTTTGTATTTCTGCAGTGTCTGTTGTAACTTCTCCTTTTTCATTTCTGATTTTATTGATTTGAGTCCTCTCCCTCTTTTTCTTGATGAGTCTGGCTAATGGCTTATCAATTTTGTTTATCTTCTCAAAGAACCAGCTTTTAGTTTTATTGATCTTTGCTATTGTTTTCTTTGTTTCTATTTCATTTATTTCTGCTCTGATCTTTATGATTTCTTTCCTTCTGCTAACTTTGGGTTTTGTCTGTTCTTCTTTCTCTAGTTTCTTTAGGTGTAAGGTTAGATTGTTTACTTGAGCTTTTTCTTGTTTCTTTAGGTAGGCTTGTATAGCTATAAACTTCCCTCTTAGAACTGCTTTTGCTGCATCCCATAGGTTTTGGGTCGTCGTGTTTTCATTGTCATTTGTCTCTAGGTATTTTTTTATTTCCTCTTTGATTTCTTCAGTGATCTCTTGGTTATTTAGTAACGTATTGTTTAGCCTCCATGTGTTTGTCCTTTTTACGTTTTTTTCCCTGTAATTCATTTCTAATCTCATAGCGTTGTGGTCAGAAGAGATGCTTGATATGATTTCAATTTTCTTAAATTTACTGAGGCTTGATTTGTGACCCAAGATGTGATCTATCTTGGAGAATGTTCCGTGCGCACTTGAGAAGAACGTGTAATCTGCTGTTTTTGGATGGAATGTCCGATATATATCAATTAAATCTATCTGGTCTATTGTGTCATTTAAAGCTTCTGTTTCCTTATTTATTTTCATTTTGGATGATCTGTCCATTGGTGTAAGTGAGGTGTTAAAGTCCCCCACTATTATTGTGTTACTGTCGATTTCCTCTTTTATAGCTGTTAGCAGTTGCCTTATGTATTGAGGTGCTCCTATGTTGGGTGCATATATATTTATAATTGTTATATCTTCTTCTTGGATTGATCCCTTGATCATTATGTAGTGTCCTTCCTTGTCTCTTGTAACATTCTTTATTTTAAAGTCTATTTTATCTGATATGAGTATAGCTACTCCAGCTTTCTTTTGATTTCCATTTGCATGGAATATCTTTTTCCATCCCCTCACTTTCAGTCTGTATGTGTCCCTAGGTCTAAAGTGGGTCTCTTGTAGACAGCATATATATGGGTCTTGTTTTTGTATCCATTCAGCCAGTCTATGTCTTTTGGTTGGGGCATTTAATCCATTCACGTTTAAGGTAATAATCGATATGTATGTTCCTATGACCATTTTCTTAATTGTTTTGGGTTTGTTTTTGTAGGTCCTTTTCTTCTCTTGTGTTTCCCACCTAGAGAAGTTCCTTTAGCATTTGTTGTAGAGCTGCTTTGGTGGTGCTGAATTCTCTTAGCTTTTGCTTGTCTGTAAAGCTTTTGATTTCTCCATCAAATCTAAATGAGATCCTTGCCGGGTAGAGTAATCTTGGTTGTAGGTTCTTCCCTTTCATCACTTTAAGTATATCATGCCACTCCCTTCTGGCTTGCAGAGTTTCTGCTGAGAAATCAGCTGTTAACCTTATGGGAGTTCCCTTGTATGTTATTTGTCGTTTTTCCCTTGCTGCTTTCAATAATTTTTCTTTGTCTTTAATTTTTGCCACTTTGATTACTATGTGTCTCGGCGTGTTTCTCCTTGGGTTTATCCTGTATGTGACTCTCTGTGCTTCCTGGACTTGGGTGGCTATTTCCTTTCCCATGTTAGGGAAGTTTTCGACTATAATCTCTTCCAATATTTTCTCTGGTCCTTTCTCTCTCTCTTCTCCTTCTGGGACCCCTATAATGCGAATGTTGTTGCGTTTAATGTTGTCCCAGAGGTCTCTTAGGCTGTCTTCATTTCTTTTCATTCTTTTTTCTTTAGTCTGTTCCGCAGCAGTGAATTCCATCATTCTGTCTTCCAGGTCACTTATCCGTTCTTCTGCCTCAGTTATTCTGCTATTGATTCCTTCTAGTGTAGTTTTCATTTCAGTTATTGTATTGGTCATCTCTGTTTGTTTGTTCTTTAATTCTTCTAGGTCTTTGTTAATCATTTCTTACATCTTCTCAATCTTTGCCTCCATTCTTATTCCAAGGTCCTGGATCATCTTCACTATCATTATTCTGAATTCTTTTTCTGGAAGGTTGCCTATCTCCACTTGATTTAGTTGTTTTTCTGGGGTTTTTTCTTGTTCCTTCATCTGGTACATAGCCCTCTGCCTTTTCATCTTCTCTATCTTTCTGTAACTGTGGTTTTTGGCCCACAGGCTGCAGGATTATAGTTTTTCTTGCTTCTGTTGTCTGCCCTCTGGTGGTTGAGGCTATCTAAGAGGCTTGATGGGAGGCTCTGGTGGTGGGTAGAGCTGACTGTTGTATAAACCAAATTCTTAAAGACTCCTTAGATTATGTTTAAAAGCTCTGTATGTTCCTTTTTCTTTCTTATATCCAAGCAACCAAGGCAATTAATTTAACTCTCAATTAAAACTTTTTTCAGAGTTTAATTAAAAGCCATTTAGAATAAGACTATTCTCCATTAGAGTTTATAATCTGACTTTTCTCACCTTTCTTTGTGTTAGGTCTGTTTGTTTGGACTATCTGGGTATTTCTAAGGTGTGTCCATAATGATCAAAATTGATTTTTGATCAATTAATTATGTTTTCCAAAAGAAGGAGAAAGTAAGGATGTATAAGGAAGCTGTTTGCAATGGATATGGTAATAGTTACTGACATATAAAATTCTAATACCTCCCCTTTGCAAAGAGGAGAAAAGTCTTAGATGCAGACAAACCCATTTCAATACATTAAAAAGAGAGAAAGTAAGTTATTACAACCAGTCTTAGGCCCTTTGACAATACCATCAAGACCATAGGATTAAATCTCTGAAGAACAGAAACAAAGAGGGAGGTCTCTTAAAATAACTAAGTGATTTCTCTTTAAGACAAATAAGACAGAGAATTTCCTCAATCCAGGGTTTAACAAACTTTTAAATATTTTGTATTTTTATTGAAATTTCATTTTGAAGCAGTACATAACAATAAAAGTGATAATCATTGAATATTCCGAATTGTATTCACCCTTTGTTCTAAAAGTGCTTTCAAGTGAATAATTGTCATGTCAAAAGTACTCCAAAATGACCACTGCAATTCCAAATTTTCCTTGATGAAACTATGTTTTCTAGAAAAATAAATGCAAGAAAGGTAAAACAGAAGCCAACTTATGCCAGGAGAAGTACAAGTTTATTATTAGATGAATCCATGAATTCATTAGCTAAAAGCCAGTCAACAGGGGGAATATCACTTATATATGTCTAAAGTCCTTAAAACTAAGGTTGAAAACGGAGCTGGAGGAATCAGACTCCCTGACTTCAGACTATACTAGAAAGCTACACTAATCAAGACAATATGGTACTGGCACAAAAACAGAAACATAGATCAATGGAACAAGCTAGAAAGCCCAGAGATAAACCCACGCACCTATGGTCAACTAATCTATGACAAAGGAGGCAAGGATATACAATGGAGAAAAGACAGTCTCTTCAATAAGTGGTGCTGGGAAAACTGGACAGCTACAGGTAAAAGAATGAAATTAGAACACTCCCTAACACCATACACAAAAAGAAACTCAAAATGGATTAGAGACCTAAATGTAAGACCGGACACTATAAAACTCTTAGAGGAAAGCATAGGAAGAACACTCTTTGAAATAAATCACAGCAAGATCTTTTTTGATCCACGTCCTAGAGTAATGGAAATAAAAACAAAAATAAACAAATGGGACCTAATGAAACTTAAAAGCTTTTGCACAGCAAAGGAAACCATAAACAAGACGAAAAGGCAACCCTCAGAATGGGAGAAAATATTTGCAAACGAATCAACGGACAAAGGATTAAGCTCCAAAATATATAAACAACTCATGCAGCTCAATATTAAAAAAACAAACAATCCAATCCAAAAATGGGCAGAAGACCTAAATAGACATTTCTCCCAAGAAGACATACAGATGGCCAAGAAGCACATGAAAAGCTGCTCAACATCACTAATTATTAGAGAAATGCAAATCAAAACTACAATGAGGTATCACCTCACACCAGTTAGAATGAGCATCATCAGAAAATCTACTAACAACAAATGCTGGAGTAGGTGTGGAGAAAAGGGAACCCTCTTGCACTGTTGGTGGGAATATAAATTGATACAGCCACTCTGGAGAACAGTATGGAGGTTCCTTAAAAGACTAAAAATAGAATTACCATATGACCCAGCAATCCCACTACTGGACATGTACCCAGAGAAAACCATAATTCAAAAAGACACATGCACCCCAATGTTCATTACAGCACTGTTTACAATAGCCAGGTCATGGAAGCAACCTAAATGCCCATCGACAGACGAATGGATAAGGAAGATGTGGTACATATATACAATGGAGTATTACTCAGCCATAAAAAGGAACGAAATTGGGTCATTTGTTGAGACGTGGATGGATCTAGAGACTGTCATACAGAGTGAAGTAAGTCAGAAAGAGAAAAACAAATATCGTATATTAACGCATGTATGTGGAACCTGGAAGAATGGTACAGATGAACTGGTTTGCAGGGCAGAATTTGAGACACAGATGTAGAGAACAAACATACGGACACCAAGGGGGGAAAGCGGCGGGGGGTGGGGGTGGGATGAATTGGGCGATTGGGATTGACATGTATACACTGATGTGTATAAAATTGATAACTAATAAGAACCTGCTGGGGCTTCCCTGGTGGCGCAGTGGTTGAGAATCTGCCTGTCAATGCGGGGGACGCGGGTTCAGGCCCTGGTTTGGGAGGATCCTGCATGTCACGGAGCAACTGGGCCCGTGAACCGCAACTACTGAGCCTGTGCGTCTGGAACCTGTGCTCTGCAACAAGAGAGGCCACACAGTGAGAGGCCCGCGCACCGCGATGAAGAGTGGTCCCCACTCGCCGCAACTAGAGAAAGCCCTCGCACAGAAACAAAGACCCAACACAGCCAAAAATAAAATTAATTAATTAATTAATTTTTTTAAAAAAAGAACCTGCTGTATAAAAAAATAAATTTAAAAATTTTTTAAAAAACAACAAAAAAACTAACGTTGAACCCTTGAGAGCTAACCCTAAAAGCCAGCAGGCCAGAATGGGGAGGTAGATCTCTCTGAAAGCCTGTTTCTCATACATAAACATAGAAAAGTTCTTACAGACACACAACAGTGTATCCAATTGACAAACAAAATGGTTAGTAGCAAATCAACACTTTAGCAAACCAACAGTAAGGAAAACAAAAATCCTTACATATTCAGTCAGATAACCAAAAAGTCCTGGGAACCTTACTCTTAGAGCAGAAAAATTTTCCATCTACCCTTCTAGGTTCTTTGGCTGATCTAATAATTAAATTGACATAAGGCAGATTAACAGGAGAAAAATTTAATTTTGTGCATACAGGAATCCCATAAAAATATGAGACCCAAAGACAGTCAGGCAATTGAGGCTTGTATGTCAGTCTGAGCTAAGGAATGGGATAGGGCCTGGGGCTTCAAAGGGGAGAAGGGCAGTTCAGGAAGATGAGAAGAGCAGATGTTTAGTAATCAGATGTTTGCCCTACCATGCAGGTAAGTCTTTCATATAAAAAGTTATCTCTGGTAATAGCTCTCTTTCTGGGCCAGGCCTCCTATCTAAATTCTTTTAGGCAGTTAAGGGAGTAGTAAAAGTTTTTATTGAGTCTGCTGGGTCTTGATTGCCTTCAGCTCAAAGTAACGCATGTGCCAAATGGGCACATTTGGAGGTGGCATATTCTGCTCCCCTTCAAAAACAAAATAAATTTCAGCTAACTTTGGGAGCTCAACAAAAAAGTATCAGAGTTTAATGTAAGTGCTGGACTTAGCATCATAAAGACTCCCCTGAGCAAAGAGGCTCAAAAGACCTCAGTGAAGTGCAATGTAACCAATATGAGAATAGTGGTGGCATGAGGTCTTGCCTAAGTGTTGGTAGGGACCTTCATGACCATCATTGTCCTAATACAGAGGCCACCAGGGAAGCCTGTTGATCATACAAAGCTGGATATATTAAAGTTTCTGAGCAAGGAAGAGCATCACCTTGAGAGTCTCAGTAGTGTCTCAAGAGGAGGAAGTTACAGAAGGATAGTTGCAGGATTTTGAGGACTGGAATTGGTCATGAGGTGGTTTTAAGGTAGTTAGTAAGTACGGTCTAGGCAGAGACTGATCACATTTAGTAAAATAGGTGAGTTGCTGAAACAATTTCATTTTATCTTTGGAGCACGAGTCCATATGGAGTTACCGTGGTCTCTAATCGTCCATAATCTTATAGGAACATACAGGTCTGAACAAGCTTATGTTATAACAATTTGACTTAAGATAGTTTGTTACATATCATAGTTTGGTACAGTTTACCTGTTATGCAAGTAATCGTACAGTTTTGCAAGTAGATGTGTCTATTTTATTTCTCAGAAGGAAAGAGTCTGTCGGCAAGATAGCCAATTATAAGACTTTTGCAGAAATTCAGATATATTCAATGCCTGAAATTGGGGGATGGAGAGGGTTGATAAGAGAGTGAATGAAAATGTAGTGTCAAGGAGGAGATGGATTCCTGTGTATAAAGCAGCAAAACATTAAAAAAAAAAAAAAGGAGATGGAGTAAGGATTAAGGATTGAAACCTTTGGAAAGATAGTGGACTACAAAGGAAAAAAATCAAAGGCTAAATGTTTGAAAGCTGGAAATACAGTGGCACCATTGACAATAACAGAAACAGGAAATTGAAATTTAGTATGTGGTAGATAAGAAAGTAACAAGGTATGAAGATAATGGGTTATGTTTTCGTTTTTTTGTTTGTTTTGGGTTATGTTTTATTTTACTTTATATTGTATTTTTCCTTTTATATTTTAACTAGAATAAGTTTCAGGCATCATTCCAGAGATGACTAGAAGTATAAGAAGCTGGAAGATAAGATTACATTTTTAAAGAGGAATATTGTGAATTTATTCTAGTATATGAAACCTTATAGTCTTCCATTCGATTCTGTGTGTTTTCTTTGAAAATACTTAAAATGCACTGGAAATCCCATACCCTCACTTAACTAGCTATTATTTCATTATGTCAGTTTTACAGATAAACAACTGGTTCTCCAGTGATCGCTAATTGTTCTATTATTTCTGGAACTGTGTGCAGCAAAATAACAGAGAGGAACATGAATGGCAAAGAAACCACCCTAATAACGGGGAAATCTCATTACTCAGTTGGTGGTCAGTACCCTTTGTGAAAAGAATATTATATAACCGTTCAGTTTTCTTTCTGCAGCAACTTGTCTGATTAATGGAGTTTAAAAGCTGCAAGCCTTGGCCTTATAAAATTATAAGTTCAATAACTGTGTGTTAATTAAGATCAGAAAATTAATCTGTATTAGTACTGCAATAGCAATTTTCCAAGCTCTGCCAGTGACTAAGGATGAAAGTGGGCTGCAGTGTCACATGGGATCTGATTAAGTTAGATTAGTGCAGTATTTGAAGGGAAGTCTCCCAGGTGACAGTGAATAAGATGATCAAAGTTTTTCTGCAGATATTTTAAGGGGACAGTTGTTGGCAAAGCTACTACTTTTCCAACATAAAGCCAAAGGTCCAGCCACATGGTATCACTAATGAGTCAGAAGGAAGACTAAAGGGGCTTGAGGTCATTGTTTGGCAGAACTGAGATACAAAACCCCTGGGTATTGGCCATATTAACAGCCTAAGCATCTGAAATGTGCAGGCTTGCCTTCAACCTCCTAAGATAATATTCCAGATTTTCTCACTTCAAAGATGCACTTTTTTTTTCATTTTGTAGTTTTCTGAAATCAAAGTACATCTTAAAATTGTGTAAATTAAATTTTCATGTTGTGTGTGTCTGTGTGTGTTAGGGACCTCCTACTCTTAAGTATTTTATAATCTAATAAATGTAAATCTGTGTTCACGTTATAAACTGATTCCATCCATACTAGCATCTAGGAGTAACAATATGAGAACAATTGGGGGGAATTAGGTGCTCTTTCAATATCATGTATCATAAAGAAAGGACAGAGAATTGTTTTTATTGTATATTTATCTATGTTAACTGAGTGTTCATTATCTCAGTCCTAACAACTGCCTTTCAAGGTAGTTTTATTACTATATATTATAAATGAGAAAATTATGGCATAATGTGTTTGGGCAACTTGAATTTGAACGTTATCTGAATAAGGTAGACTCTTGCTACTACGCTACACTGCCTCATTGGAACATCCTAACATAAAATAAGCTTCTTATAATTTTCTTCATTGACATATAATAGTAGATATTAAATCTCTTAAGGGTGATTCAATTCAAAGTCATGGAATCATGGATGTGTGCAGTTAAGTATTACTTGTTTAAGTTTGCTAATAGAGACAAGCTATCTGGCTCCCTCTCCTTCAAATAAGTTTAACTTCTTCGGTACTACTGATACCACTTCACAAAAGAGATCAAAAGGCTTGAAAGAAAAGATAAATGATCATTCTCTTCAGACTTGAGAATATCATGTCACACAGTCTCTTCCTCAAATATTCTCAGTGAAGGACAGATTAGAAAATAATAGTGAGAGGAAAAAAGAAAGTTGTTTTTTTTTTTTTTTAATTTGACCCAGTAAACAACCAACCAGTAGAAAGGCAGCTATCTCCAGAGCACTATTTTGTCAAATTGGAGCCAAAGCTGGTGTGATATTTGGCCTGCTGTTTAGTCACCACTTAAATTTCTGCATGTTTTTTAATTCTGGAGGAATGTTTTCTCATCCTCCTATGCTTTCAATATTTATCAAAGATCCTTTGAGGGCTTCCCTGGTGGCGCAGTGGTTGAGAATCTGCCTGCCAATGCAGGGGACACGGGTTCGAGCCCTGGTCTGGGAAGGTCCCACATGCCGCGGAGCAACTGGGCCCGTGAGCCACAACTACTGAGCCTGTGCGTCTGGAGCCTATGCTCCGCAACAAGAGAGGCCACGATAGTGAGAGGCCCGCGCACCGCGATGAAGAGGGGCCCCCGCTCGCCGCAACTAGAGAAAGCCCTCGCACAGAAACGAAGACCTAACACAGCCAAAAATTAATTAATTAATTAATTTAAAAAAAAAAAAGATCCTTTGAGCATATATCTTCTATGGGCCAGATACTGTTATAGGTGCTAGATGTGCTAAACTCTGTTTACTAGATCTATTTTTTTCCCATTAACAATAGGCAATATTATCCTAAGAAAATAATTTGTAGTGGTTTTTTTTTTTCTGGCTTTGTAGCTGCTAAATCCTGAAGATGACCTCTTACCAGGAAAGATTCGAGACAGCAATCGTTCAACCCTCTTAGCAACAATTCAGGAACATGGTTACCCCACAATCAACTTGGGAATTGTGGGAGACAAGTAAGTATTGGATTTTATTTTGAAGTTGTTATTGTACAAATATGAATTTTGGGAGTACTAACTAGGCGGGATTGTTGCTAAAGAGAAAGAAATTTAATACCATAATTTTCACTTATTTCATTCTTCAGAAGTCAAAGAATTATGGAGATGTCTATGTCCTTTAGCGATAGACATTTTCCTGGAATGCCTTTTACAATAGGAGAAATATGTTGCTCTGCTTTGGGTGTTATTCCTATTCATACTTTTACTTATGTCAAGAAAGATAGGGAAGTTTCATTCCCTTTCACCCTTCCTAAAGGCAACTATATCATAAATTTGTTGAGTATATTTCTAGTCGATGTTTTATGCTTCTGTTAACATACAAAAATATCCATAAACAATGTAGTATATGCAAAAAAAAAAAAGAAAGGGAAGACATGGGTGAGAAGAGTAAGAGGGAAATGTCAAAATTAGTACTAACTGATTCTTTGAAGTTTAAGTACAATTATTTTCTAGGACTTTTATATTGATTTTTGTATTCTTATATAACCTGAGTTTCTCCAGGCTTCACCCACTTGTAAATACAAAGGGAGGCACATTGACTATAATTGCCCATCTCTGAGAGCATATTACCCCATTTACTAAATTAACTCAGCTCTCTGCTAAATTCCCCAACTATTTCTGTAAATTTCCCACTGCGTCTCCAGCTCCAGCTGCACATGCAATCAAAAACAAGTGCTCTTTCTGAGCATCCCACTTCCATGCGACACTGCTGTTCAGCCATGTTTCACCAGGCACTATTTCCAGTTCACCAGAGGTGTGCCTGCTCTTAGTAACACTCAAACAACAGCCTGCTAGAGACAAAGCTAGGAGACAAATCTGAGTGATGGATGCCCTGATATATCTGTCACCCATAATTGCCCCTTTCTGTCTTATCACCATCTTGTCACTGAGCAAAGCTCATTATGCCTGGATCCTCCTTCCCTTAAGATGAGTGCTATCCCAGGGCTCAAATATGCTCTTGAAGAGGCTCTGCCCTACCATTTCACAAGGTATGCTGGGACTCCTATAAACCCCAGTTTAGGCTCAAACTGGACACAGTGTAGTCCAAACCTGGAACACAGCGTCTTGCTAGTAACCTGAAAGGCAGTCGTTTTTATGTTAATCTCACCTTTTAAGCTTCTCTTCTTTCCTCCTGATTTTTTTTCTTTCTCTGTGGACACTGGAGTAGAGTGTTACACATATTTTCAAACATCTTTTTTTTTTTTTTAATTCACCATTTGTATTTACCTGAAAGTTTAGTTCTAGAGAAGTCCATAGGTAAGTAACCAGCCAACTTAGAACCCATGCTGGTGAAGCCAGTGCTGCAGGTTACCTGGTATCACCCTGACCCAGGCTTCGTAGCCCTGGGAAGGGATAGAAAGAACCCAGTGAAAAAAAGCGGGGAGGGTTGAATTTGGACCTGACTAGTAACCCATCCTTTCATATATATAAACTTCAAGCATCTAAAAATTATCCTGATGCAGATACACCTTTAAAGAAGGCAAAAATTAATTTCTGAGAGGAGGTAGGATGAACCCAAGAGTTCCAATAGCACAGAACAGGCCTGAAACTCTAGAGAACAAATGCACCAGATTTAGAATTTGTTTCCCAGCCACCGCTGACTCTGGCCCTGCCTCCAAGTGCATTAATGAGCTCTAAGAACTATTATAAGGTAAAAGGTGCTTTTTGTTTGTGTGTATCATTTTTACCTTATGCTGTCTTGACTATAATTCTGTTCATTCTCTCCTCCTAATGTTGTACTTCTGTATTAAAAGAAAAGCTAACTTGATATATACTATATATGCTGCCATTACCTTACTATAAAGGCCAAAACACCATTGAAAGGTTCCTATGTTGATATGCTAATATTTGATTTTCTAGGACCAGCTGTTGATTTGTTGTAGACGTTTCCTAATAATTAATGTTGCTATTACATGTAACTTCAAAATGTCCCTTGAAAACAACATATAAAGAACAACAAAACTTATAAGCAAGATATAGGCAATTTTGAGAATATGCACATCTTTAGTATATTCTTTTCTTGGATTGAATACCTTACATAAAACTGAGAACAATTTTTTAAAAATACAATTGATGCAAATCTAAACTTTCTCAGTCTTAGAGTGCTGTATTGAAGAGGCCCAGAGTAAATGGTTTAAAATGCAGAGGTGGAATGTGGGAGGAAAGAATTTATAACTGTTCAGATGGAAATCTGTGCTGGGAATTTAGCAAAGGAAACAAGGTATATTTAATCTGCAGCCTGTTGATATTCTGTGAAGGTTGTCTCCCTCTTCATTCTTCTCTTTCCTATGTAGCCGTTTGCTAATGAAAGCAAATGTTGTTATACAGAAGCCTCTATGTGAAGCTCTCCAGGGAAACAAGCAGGGTCATGGGAGAAACTACCCTATGTTTAAAGCAGGGAGAGAAATAGCTCAAGAATGTCAGCAAGCACAGAACCCTTACTCAGCTATGCCAGATAAGAGTAGGGAGTAAGAGTGCTATTCTTGTTATTTTTAAAAGGTTTCAGTCTGGGTTTAAATTCTGTATGATTCTACTTCTTAGCTCTTATTCTTATCACCTACCATGACTTTAACAATAAATGTTAAACTTGAAGGGTAAGACTCTATAACTTATTTGGATTGACCTGGATGAATTTTGCCTTTGTTTCTTGTACATTTCATTTAAAAAGAGGGTACAGTGGAGATTATGGGAGGGGTGCTTCAAATACGTGAGCATTAACTGTATTTTTAAAACATTCATTTTTAAGTATTATGTGAATATTAAAACACATTCCTTAGACATATTTTCTCTCATTGTGTGGAACACAATACTAGTGTGGTTCCTAGCATTTTTCTTTAAAAAGACAAATTTTTTTATAATGTAAAAAAAAATTTATTGAGGTATAATTTACAATGTTATATTAGTTTCAGGTGTACAACATAGTGATTCAGAATTTTTATAGATTATACACCATTTAAAGTTATAAAATATTGGCTGTATTCCTGTGCTCTACAATACATCCTTGTAGCTTATTTATTTTATACATAGTAGTTTGTACCTCTTAATCCTCTACTCCTTAATCCCTCTTCTCTTCCCTCTCCCCACCGGTAAACACTAGTTTGTTTTCTATATATGTGAGTCTGTTTCTGTTTTGTTATACTCACTAGTTTGTTTTATTTTTTAGATTCCACATATAAGTGATATCATACAGTATTTGTCTTTCTCTGTCTGACTTATTTCACGAAGGATGATACACTCCAGGTCCATTCATGTTGTTGCAAATGGCAAAAGTTTTTTCTTTTTCATGGCTGAGTAGTATTCCATTGTATATACCACATCTTCTTTATTCATTCATCTGCTGATGGACATTTAGGTTACTTCCATATCTTGGCTATTATAAATAATGCTGCTATGAACACTGGGGTACATGTATCTTTTCACATTAGTGTTTTGGGATATATACCTAGGAATGGAATGGCTGGGTCATATGGTAGTTCAATTTTTAGTTTTTTGAGAAGCCTCCATACTGTTTTCCACAGTGGCTATACCAATTCACATTCCCACCAACAGCATAGGAGGGTTCCCTTTTCTCCACATTCTTACCAACATTTGTTACTTGTGGTCTTTTTGATAAAAACCATTGTGACAAGTGTGAAGTGATATCTCATTGTGGTTTTGATTTGCATTTATCAATGATTAGCAATGTTGAGCATCTTTTCATGTGCCTATTGGCCTTGTGTATGAAAAAAACAAGCTTTTAAACCCAGAGATGTTTATTGAACTTGCCCAGCAATATACAAGTTAGTGGCAGAGGTGGAAATGGAATCTAAGTTTCTTGAAATTAATAATCCACAATTCTCATTATGAAGACAAGATAATATCATTTTGAAGATATTTCGTTTTAGCTAGAACAGGAAGGATAAATAGGATTTGTGTATTTAGAAAAAGAGAGTATGTTAACCAAGGAGGAAACAGGGAATGAACAAAAATAGAGAAGTAGAAAGAATAGTTTACTGAGGTCAGGCCAGACTGTTTAGAGTAGGAGGTTCAGGTAGAAGGATAATATGTGTAAATTTGGTAGAAATTTGAAGCCAGATTTTGAAAGGCTTTGTAATCCAGGCAGCACTACCCAATTTGGTTAAATTTGCAGCTTTTTTTAAAAGCAGAATTAACATAGTAAACCATATTTTGGAAAGAGAATTTGCCCAAGTTGTATCACATGAGCTAAAGTTGGAGACCTACTAGAAATAAGAACAACAATACAGTTTGTTTATTCTTTGTTCAGTTAGTCAGGAAGTATTAATTTGTACCTATTTGAATCACCTGGAGAGCTTATTAAAAATGCTGATTGTGATTCAGCAAATCTGGAGTGGACCAAGATTTTGCATTTCTAACAAGTTCCCAAGAATACCAAGCCACTGGTCCATGGATCACAGGAAGTAACAAGGGTGTGGTAAACTTAATCATGATTCTACTATGAATTTTAAGCCAAAGGCTCTTGAAGATTCAAAACTGAAATAGATATAGATCTTGTCCTTAAAATTACATGTACTGTAAATGCACTATAAATTACAGCCTAGTAATAAGATGTTTTAGAAAGTTCCAGAGCTTATGCTCAAATTTGGAAGTAGAATTTTTAAAAAAGAGATTAAATTGAAAGACATTATGAAGGCTATTACGTAGAACAGAAGGGTGTCCGTGTTGATTCATCTTCATCTGGATTGCAAAGCCTCATTGAAATGGTATGTGTCTGTAAACAGAAATAAAATGCCTGCGTAACCCAGCTATTAGGTCTCTCTACCACAATTTTACATCCCTCTCCAGCAATACACCATTTCAACTTCTTCATTCTCCGTTTGTAGTTTATTCTTTCTTGTTTTGGCAGCTTCTCTTCCTATGCTCATTCCCAAATCTAAGTGTCACCATGGCTCACCCTTGACCTTTTTTCCTTCTAATTCTGTATGCTAATGACTCCCAGATCTTATCTCTGTCTTGAGCTCCATGCCTAGATCCACCTGCTTACTAGGTATATTTTCTTTAAGTTCAATAGGCAGAGCAAATTCAACATGTAAAATTAAATTCATTATCTCTCCTTTCCTTTCTCACTGCGCCTCCCACTACCATCTTACTCCATTTCTTTGAGTTCTTCTAGCTCAGTGACTGCGCCCACCAGCCACCCAGTCACCCGAGCCAGAAGAAACCTGAATGGAAAGCTTCTGTCTCTCACTCAGCCCTGTATTTAAATCCCATACAGTTTCCCTCATCAGTACTTCTTCTGTACGTTCCTATCTCTTCATTTCTACCATCCTGGCTTAGTTTGGGGCTCCGTTTACTTTTTGTCTAGACACATGAGGCTATCCTCTTCACTGGTCTCCCTGCCTCAAGTGTTGTTCTCCTCTAACTCACCCTCTATTCTGCTACAAATATGATCTTTCTAAGGTGCCAACTATATCCTTGTGGCAGAATTGGGGTTTTATTATATATGGGTAAGTATACTCTAATAATCCAACAAACTTTTATGAAGGGTTATGCTATATCAGATGTTGTCTCAGTCTTTGGTACTACAGAAATGAATTAGATAGTTATTAGTAAGAACTACAAAAGTTTTCAATTCTGTTTCACTCCTGTCTTTCCTCCCCACCCAATCCACATCCATTTTCTCCAGCCTCCTCACTCCAAACATGCCAGTCTTTTCCTGGAAAGAGATACTAATCTTTACTTACTACCTACTATATATATAGTACTATACTACATTCTTTCACTTACTTATCTTATTTAGGCCTCATGAAACAACCAATCCAGATAAGTGTCTTTTATCCCCATTTTGTAGATAATAATACTGAAGCTCAAAAAAATTAAATAAGCTGTTCAGAGTCATACAACTAGTAAAAGACAGAATGAGGAGTCCAGCCTAGGCCTGTCTAACTCCAGGGTCTTTCTCCTTTTGCTGTACCATGCTGCCCTCTTAACTGGGCTTAGCACCCACAATTTATTAATATTAAGGTTAATAAACTAAATATTCTATATCCATTTTAATAGATAAAACCCCTAAGTAAATAGTTACTGTCAATATTTCAAAAGCCAGAGAGGAAAATTTAGTTTAAATTTTGAATTAAATATTGACTGTGTGTATGAATGATAAGGACTTGAGTTGCAAAATTCTAGATCTTTAGGTGATATAGAAGTGGGGGAAAAAGGCAGGAGGATTTACTACAGTAGCTCAAGTTTACTTTCTGGGCCCCTAAATAAAGCTTCTTATTCACTGTAAAATAGACACCTCTCCCTTCCATAAAGAGAAAAGCCCCTTCCTTTTATAATTTCTTCTTTTATCTTTCCTCCCACAACTACTAGAGCCACTTTTGCAGCATTTATTACCTTTGGGTAATTTGTTATAACAAGTTCATAGTATCTTCCAGGGGGTGGGAAGGAGTGAAGAGAGGAGAATGGGAAAGAGGAGAAGAGAGCGTGCATGCAATGTAAATAATGGTAATTTGGTATTCACACCTACATTAATTCAATTTACAAATGACTGAGATTCACAAATGGCTACCCTATTCTAACCTTTCCCCTACTCACCATCTAAGCTCCTCTGTCAGTACTTTTAAGAGAAGGGAAGGGAGAGAAAGCTTTTTGAGAAGTGAAAGGGGAAAAGCCATGAACGGCAAGAAACTTTAGAGGAACAGTTAATCTCCTTATTCCCTGACTCTCAAGATCCAGTCTGTTTAGGAGAGGTGTTTTATTAAGCCCAAATATCCTCCACATTGGCTAAATGTGTTTGTTCTGTTCACTTTGCTATACTTTTTGATAATCTAATATTTAGAGGTGCATTTGTGTTTAAAAGTATTCTACCTGAGAGTGAGTTATTCACATATTAATATTTAATAGTTCAAATCAGACATCCAACATCTGGGTAAATCTGCTGTCCTAAATAAACAGGAACTAATCACTTAGAACTTAGAGTTCTTTGACTCATAGGGCAAACCCTGAACAGGACCACTTCAGAACCTTAGCATAGCAAGATACTGTAAGCATGGCAAGAAGTACATTTGACAGCAGGAAAGGACTCTAGAGAGGTAGATAGGAAGATAACTTAAACAAATGCTTTCCATTTCAACATTCTTTCTTCAGTCTTCCACCTTGTTTCCAAAATTCAGGTTAATAGTAAAGCATAATTCAGCAACATATTAGTAACATTATGAGCTAAATGAAGATATGTTTGTTTGTTTTTAACTACCCCGGAGTCTTGCCCACCATCTATAATATTATTTTTAAAGGAATGTGTTCCAGGTTCCAAACAGCCAATTTCTCATATAGACTCTGGGAACATAATCTGTGAGTTAGGAACTACCTGTGCGAAAAAAGACTCTCCTGAAGCAGTCAGCTTACCATTGACTGTATACTGTCTTTCAGTGCTGTTTAAGGAGTTGTATTGGGTTGGCAAAAAAGTGCCTTCAGTTTTTAAGTAAAAATAAAAGACACATTTTTCATTTTCACCAAGAACTTTGCCAAGCAACATATTCACCCTTTTGTTCCACTACCTTTGCCATTTTTCAGGCAACTTCGTAATTCCATCTTCCCAAAACTTATCCTTTTGAGCAAAGAACTGTTCTAGGCGCCTTTTACAGTCTTCCAGGGAATTGAAATTTTTTCCATTAAGAGAATTTTGTAAAGACCTAAATAAATGGAAATCCAAAGGTGCAATGTCTGGTGAATATGGCGGATGAATCAGAACTTCCCAGCCAAGCTCTAACAGTTTTTTCCTGGTCATCAAAGAAGCATGCAATCTTGAGTTATACTGATGGAAGATTATGCATTTTCTGTTGACTAATTCCAGACGCTTTTCGTTGAGTGCTGCTTCCAGTTGGTCTAACTGGGAGCAGTACTTGTTGGAATTAATCATTTGGTTTTCCAGAAGGAGCTCATAATAGAGGACTCCCTTCCAGTCCCACCATATATAAAGCATCACCTTCTTTGGATGAAGACTGGCTTTTGGTGTGGTTGGTGGTGGTTCATTTCGCTTGCCCCACGATTTCTTCCATTCCACATTGTCGTACAGTATCCACTTTTCATCGCCTGTCACAATTTGTTTTAAAAACAGACCATTTTCATTACGTTTAAGTAGAGAATCGCATGCAGAAGTACGGTCAAGAAGATTTTCTTCACTTAATTTATATGGAACCCAAACATCAAAGCAATTAACATAACTAAGCTGGTGCAAATGATTTTCAGCGCT
Organism: Balaenoptera ricei; assembly: GCF_028023285.1. Classification (NCBI taxonomy): domain Eukaryota; kingdom Metazoa; phylum Chordata; class Mammalia; order Artiodactyla; family Balaenopteridae; genus Balaenoptera; species Balaenoptera ricei. The sequence continues at coordinate 153,521,206 of NC_082640.1, forward strand.
TGATTTGGATATTTTGAGTATGCCAGCTATCTCCCACGTGGTATGACGTTGATTGTTCGCAATTCATGTCTCCATTCTCGATTTGATCACTATCAACTTCAACTGACCTACCCAACCATGGAGCATCGTCCAGCGAGAAATCTCCAGCACAAAACTTCGCAAACCACTTTTGACATGTTGGATCAGTCACAGCACTGCACAAATCTTTTTTTGCCTTTCAGTTGCGTTTTTACCTTTCTTGAAATAATGAAGCATAATATGCCAAAAATGTTGCTTTTTCTCTTCCATCTTCATTATTAAAATGGCTACACAAAAATTCACAAATTTTGATACGTCTTTTTTTAAATGCACGCTGATATGACAGCTGTCATATACAATCAAACAAAATTGTTTAGAATGAAGGTAAAGGCAACTAGGTGCTACTAGAGCCACCTTACAGAAAAAAACGATCGAACCTTTTGGCCAACCCAATAATTAGTGGTAGGACGCTGAAACATTTTAAAATGGGTGTAACATGATCACTGGTCCAGTTCTATTATGAACTTCTTAGGCCATTGTTCTAGATATTCTAGGTATACATTTTCTTTTTTTCTTTTTTATTTATTTTCTTGTTTATTTACTATTTTATTTTTTCATTGAAGCATAGTTGATTTACAATATTATACAAGTTTCAGGTGTACAACATAGTGATTCAAAATTGTTATAGATTATACTCCATAGATAGTTATTATAAAATGTTGGCTATATTCCCTGTGCTATACAGTACATACTTGTAGCTTGTCTGTTTTGTACATAGTAGTTTGTACCTCTTAATCCTCTACCCCTATCTTGTCCCTCCTCCTTTCCCTCTCCACACTGGTAAACACTAGTTTGTTCTCTGTATCTGTGAGTCTGTTTCTGTTTTGTTATATTCACTAGTTTGTTGTATTTTTTAGATTCCACATATAAGCGATAACATTCAGTATTTGTCTCTCTCTGTCTGACTTATATTATTAATCATAATACCCTCCAGGTCCAGCCATATTGTTGCAAATGGCAAACCTCCATTCTTCTTTATGGCTGAGTAGTAGTCCATAGTCTATATACACCACATCTTCTTTATTCATTCACCTGTTGATGGACATTTAGGTTGCTTCCAAACTTGGCTGTTGTAAAGAATGCTGCTATGAACATTAGAGTGCATGTATCTTTTCAAATTAATGTTTTCATTTTCTTTGGATATATACCCAGGAGTGGAATGCTGGGTCATATGGTAGTTCTATTTTTAGTTTTTTTGAGGCATCTCTGTACTGTTTTCCACAGTGGCTGCACCAATTTACATTTCCGCCAATGGTGTACAAGGGTTCCCTTTTCTCCACATCCATGCCAACATTTGTTACCTGTGGTCTTTTTGATGATAGCCATTTTGACAAGTGTGAAATGATATCTCATTGTGGTTTCAATTTGCATTTCTCTGATGATTAGCGATGTTGAGCATCTTTTCTTCTGCCTCTTGGCCATCATATGTCTTCATTGGAAAAATGTCTATTCAGTTCTTATGCCCATCTTTTAATCAGGGTGTTTGGGGTTTTTTTTAACATTGAGTTGTATGAGCTGTTTATATATTTTGGATATTGATCCCTTATTGGTCATATCATTTGCAAATATTTTTTTCTCATTCAGTAGGTTCTTTTTTCATTTTGCCAATGGTTTCCTTTGCTGTGCAAAAACTTTTGAGTTTAATTAGGTCCCATTTATTTATTTTTGCTTTTGTTTCCTTTGCCTTAGGAGACAACTCCAAAAAATTATTGCTACAATTTATGTCAAAGAGTGTTCTGGGTTTTCTTCTAGAAGTTTTATGGTTTCTGGTCTAACATTTAGGTCTTTAATCCATTTTTAGTTTATTTTTGTATATAGTATGAGAAAATATTCTACTTTCATTCTTTTACATATGGCTGTCCAGGTTTCCCAGCACCACGTATTGAAGAGACTGTCTTTTCTCCACTGTATATTCTTGCCTCCTTTGTCATAGATTAATTGACTACCACAGGGGCATGGGTTTATTTCTGGGCTTTCTATTATGTTCCATTAATCTATATTTCTGTTTTTGTGCCGGTACCATACTCTTTTGATTACTGTAGCTTTGTAGTATAGGCTGAAGTCAGGGAGTCTGATTCCCCCAGCTCTGTTTTTCTTTCTCAAGATTGCTTTGGCTATTCAAGGTCTTTTGTGTTTCCATACAAATTTTAAAAATTTTTGTTCGAGTTCTGTGAAATATGCCATTGGTATTTTTTAAGGATTACATTGAGTCTGTAGATTGCCTTGTGTTGTGTGGTTGTTTTAATTCTTCCAATCCATGAACACGGTGTATCTTTCCATCTGTTTGTGTGGTCTTCAATTTCTTTCATCAGTGTCTTATAATTTTCTAAGTACAGATCTTTTACCTCCTTATGTGGGTTTATTCCTGGGTATTTTATTCCTTTTGTTGTGATTATAAATGGGGTTGTTTCCTTAATTTCTTTTTCTGATCTTTTGTTGTTAGTGTATAGAAATGCAACAGATTTCTGTATATTAATTTTGTATCCTGCAACTTTACTGAATTCAGTGATGAACTCTAGTAGTTTTCTGGTGGCATCTTTAGGATTTTCTAATGTATAGTATTATGTCATCTGCAACAGTGACAGTTTTACTTCTTCCCTTCCAATTTGGATTCCTTTTATTATTTTTCTTGTCTGATTGCTGTGGCTACAACTTCCAGTACTATGGTGAAGAAAAGTGGTGAGCGTGCGCATCTTTGTCTTGTCCCTGATCTTAGAAGAAATGCTTTCAGCTTTTCACCATTGAATATAATGTTAGCTGTGGGCTTTCATATATGGTCTTATTATGTTGGGGTATGTAACCTCTATACCCACTTTATTGAGAGTTTTTATTATACATAAATGTTGAATTTTGTCAAAAGCTTTTTCTGTATCTGTTGAGATGATCATATAGTTTTTATTCTTCAATTTGTTAATGTGGTGTATCACACTGATTGATTTGCAGATATCAAGCCAGCCTTGCATTCCTGGGATAAATCTCACTTGATCATGGTGTGTGATCCTTTTAATGCATTGTTGGATTTGGTTTGCTAATATTTTGTTCAGGATTTTTGCATCTACATTCATCAGTGATATTGGCCTGTAATTTTTTTGTGTGTGTGATATCTTTGTCTGTATTGGTATCAGGGTGATGCTGACCTCATAGAATGAGTTTAGAAGCATCCTTCCTCTGCAATTTTTTGGAACAGTTTGAGGAGGATAGGTGTTAATTCTTCTCTAAATGTTTGGTAGAATTCACCTGTGAAGCCATCTGGTCCTGGACTTTCGTTTGTTGGAAGTTATTTGGTTACTAATTCAGTTTCATTACTGGCAGTTGGTCTGTTCATGTTTTGTAATTCTTCCTGGTTCAGTCTTGGGAGATTGTACATTTCTAGGAATTTGTCCATTTCTTGCAGATTGTCCATTTTATTGGTACATAGTAGTTCTTGTAATCTCTTATGATCCTTTGTATTTCTGTGGTATCGGTCATAACTTTGCCTTTTTCATTTCTGACTTTATTGATTTGGGTCCTCTCTCTTTTTTCCTGATGAGTTGGCTAAAGTTTTACCCATTTTGCTTATCTTTTCAAAGAACCAGCTCTTAGTTTCATTGATCTTTCCTATTGTTTTTTCAGTCTCTATATCTTTTATTTCTGCTCTGATGTTTATGATTTCTTTCCTTCAACTAACTTAGGTTTTTGTTTGTTCTTTTTCTACTTCCTTCAGGTGTAAGGTTAGGTTGTTTATCTTAGATTTTTCTTATTTCCTGCGGTAAGCTTGTATGGCTACAAACTTCCCTCTTAGAATTGCTTTTACTGAGTCCCATAGATTCTGGATCATTGTGTTTTCGTTTTCATTTGTCTCTGGGTATTTTTATTTCTTTCATTTTTTTCAGTGATCCATTGGTTGTTTAATAGCATATTGTTTAGCCTCCATGTGTTTGTGTTTTTTGCAGTTTTTTTTTTTCTTGTATTTGATTTCTAGTCTCATAGCATTATGGTCAGAAAAGATGTTTGATATTATTTCAATTTTCTTAAGTTTACCGAGGCTTGTTTTGTGGCCTAGCATGTCATCTGTCCTGGAGAATGTGCACTTGAAAAGAATTTGTATTCTCCTACTTTTGGGTGGAATGTTCTGTATATATCCATTAACTCCATTTGATCTAATGTATCATTTAAGTCCAGTGTTTTCTTATTGATTTTCTATCTGGATGATATTTCCATTAATGTGAGTGGTTTGTTAATGTCCCCTACTATTATTGTGTTACTGTAAGTTTCTTCCTTTATGTTTGTTAATATTTGCTGTATGTATTTTGTTGCTCCTATGTGGGGTGCATATATATTTACAATTGCTATATCTTCCTGTATTGATCCCTTGATCATTATGTAACATCCTTCTTTTTCTCTTGTACAATTTTCGTTTCAACATCTATTTTGTCTGGTATAAGTATTGCTACCCCAGCTTTTCTTTTGATTTCCATTTGCATGGAGTACCTTTTTTTCATCCCCTCATGTTCAGTCTGTGTGTGTCTTTAGATTTGAAACAAGTCTCTTGTAGACAGCATATATACAAGTCTTGTTTTTGTATTCATTAAGCCACTCCGTGTCTTTTGATTGGAGCATTTAGTCCATTTACACTTAAAGTCATTATGGATAGGTATGTATTTATTGCCATTTTGTTACTTGCTTGGGGGTTGTTTTTGTAGTTCTTTTTTGTTCCGTTCCTCTTTTGTTCTCTTCCCTTGTGGTGTGATGGCTATCTTTATTGTTATGTTTGGATTCCTTTCCTTTTTCTGTGTGTGTATCTATTATAGATATTTGGTTTCTGGTTACCATGAAGTTTATATATATAGCAATTTACATATATATATGTATACGTGATTATTTTAAGTTACTGATCTCTTAAGTTCAAAAACGTTTTAACAACCCTGGATTTTTACTCTCCTTCCCTCAAAATTACTATTTTTAACATCATATTTTATGTCTGTTTGTTTTGTGAATCCCTTAACTGCTTATCATGGATATAAATGATTTTGCTACTTTCGTCTTTTAACCTCCTTACTTGCTTTGTATGTGGTTGACTTTTATTGTATATTTGCCTTTACGATGATCTTTTTCCTTTCATAATTTTCATGTTTCTAATTGTGACCTTTTCTTTTTCACTTAGAGAATTCCCTTTAACATTCATTGTGAAGCTGGTTTGGTGGTGCTGAACTCTTTATGTTTTCCTTGTCTGTGAAACTTTTGATCTCTTCATCAAATTTGAATGAGAGTCCTGCCAGGTAGAGTATTCTTTGTTGTAGGTTTTCCCCTTTCATCACTTTAAATATATTGTGCCACTCCCTCTGCCCTGCAGAGTTTCTGCTGAAAAGTCAGCTGATAGCCTTAGGGGAGTTCCCTTGTATGTTATTCATTGCTTTTCCCTTGCTGCTTTTAATATTCTCTCTTTATCTTTAATTTTGCCATTTTAATTACTAGTGTGTCTTGGTGTGGTCCTCTTTGGGTTGATCCTGTTTGGGACTCTCCGTGCTTCCTGGGCCTGGCTGTCTGTGTCCTTTCCCAGGTTAGGGAAGTTTTCAGCTTTTATGTCTTCAAATATGTTCTTCGCCACTTTCTTTCTCTTCTTCTACTCTGGGACCCCTATAATGAAAATGTTAATACATTTGATGTTATCCCAGAGGTCTCTTAAATTGTCCTCATTTTTTTAATTCTTTTTTCTTTTTTTTCTTCAGCTTTAGTGATTTCCACTAGTCTGTCTTCCAGCTCACTGATCTGTTCCTCTGCATCATCTAGTCTACTGTTGATTCCTTCTAGTGTATTTTTCATTTCAGTTATCATGTTCTTCATCTCTGTTTGGTTCTTCTTTATATTTTCTAAGTCATTGTCAAAAAATTCTAACTCCTCACTCTGTTCATCCATTCTTCTCCCTAGTTCTTTGATTATCTTTACGATCATTACCTTGAACCCTTTCTGGGGTGTATTGCCTATCTCCATGTCACTGAGTTCTCCTTCTGGGGTTTTATCTTGTTCCTTCATTTGGAACATGTTCCTCTATCACCTCATTTTGCCTAACTTGCTGTTTTTTATTTCTACGTATCTGGTAGGTTGGTTACATTTTCTGATCTTGGAGAAGTAGCCTTTTGTAGAAGACTTTCTATGTATCCCAGCAGTGCACCCTCCTCTGGTCACCAGAGCTATGTGCTATAGGGGTGTCCCCTATGTGGGCTGTGTAGGTCCTTCTGGTTCAGCAGGCTGACTACTCTGGGTGATCTGGTAGGTGTGACTGGCCCCCAGTTTTGTTGGTTACCAGGCCCTGCCTTGTACAGAGCTGCCAGCTACTGGTTGGTGGGGCTGGGTCATGAGACAGCTAGCTGCAGAATCCCAGGGTGCCCAGGGCTATTGCTGGCTCACTGGTGGGTGAAGTTAGAGTCCAGGACATCCTGGGGCTGGTACCCACCTACCAGTGGGTGAAGCCAAGTCTTGGAGCTAGTGCTGGCCCATTGGCAGGGTTTGGCTGCAGGGCCCAGTGGTCCCAGAGCTGGTGTCAGACCACTGGTCAGTGGGGACATTTCCTGACACAGCTGGCTATGGAGTCCAGGGTGTCCCAAAGCTTGTGTTGTCTTGCTGTTGGGCAGTGTAGGGGCCCAGCCAGTCCCAGGGCAGGTGTTGGCCTGCTGGTGGGTGGTCTGGGTCTTGCCACAGTTGTGGAGCTGCAGTTGTCCCCAGCCTAGCATTCTCGTCCAAGGTGCCTGCTATTGGGTGAGACTGCTCCCAAGGCTAAAACAGGCACACTGGTAGGTGGGATCAGGGCCCAGGGGATTCTGAGGCTGGTGCCTGCCCACTACTAGGTGGAACTGGGTCCCAGTATCTCTGGCTGCAGAGTCTTGGGGGTCTCAGGTCTAGTGCCTATACAGTGGTGTGTAGGGACAGGTCCTGTGCCCTCAGTTGGGCAGGGCCGTGTCCAGGGGTGGCTGTGGGCTCAGGGGATCTTAAGGCAGCCTGTATGCTGGTGAGTGGAGCTGTGTCCTGGCTCAATTAGTTACTTGACCCAAGGCATCGCAGTACCAGTGCCTACAAGCTTGATGGGCAGAGGTGGTGGGGCTGGGTATTGAGACTAATAAGCTAGAGGGAGGATTCCAAAATGGCATTTGCCAGCACCAGTGTCCACGTAGCAGAACAAGCTCTCAAAAATGGCTGTCGCCAATGTCTGTTTCCCCAGGGTGATCTCCAGTTGTCTCCTGCCTCTCCAGGAGACTCTCCAAGATCAGCAGGTAGGTCTGACCCAGGCTCCTTTCAAATTACTGCTTCTTCCCTGGGTCCCAGAGCATGTGAGATTTTGTATGTGCCCTTTAAGAGTTTAGTCTCTATTTCCCACAATCCTCTGGGACTCCTGAAAGCAAGCCCTGCTGACCAACAGAGCCAAACGTTTTGGGGGCTTGTCTTCCTGGTACAGGACCCCCAGGCTAGGGAGCTTGATGTGGGGCTCAGACCCCTTGCTTCTTAGGGAGCACCTCTGCAATTTTAATTATTCTCCCATTTGTATGTCACCCACCCGGGGGTTTGGGTCTTGACTATACTGTGACTTCACTCCTCCTACCCATCTTTTTGTGCTTCCTTCTTTATGTCTTTAGTTATATTATCTTTTCTGGTAGGTTCTGGTCTTTTTCATTATAGTTGTTCTGTAAATAATTCTAAAATTTTTGTGCCTATGAGAGGAGGTGAGTCCTGGATCCTTCTACTGTGCCACCTTGGGAAACCCCCCCCCCCCACCCGCCCAGGTATACATTTTTAATGTAACTTTTTTTTTTTTTTTTTTTTTTGACATAGCCTCATGGCATGCGGGATCTTAGTTCCCTGACCAGGGATCAAACCCGCGCCCCCTGCAGTGAAAGCACAGAGTCTTAACCACTGGACTGTGAGGGAAGTCCCTAATGTGACTTTTTAATCTTAGAACAAATAAACATTCATTGAAGAAAATTTAGAAAGTATAGATTTTTTTTAAAGCAAAGGAGATTAACACATAATCCTGTTACCCAGCATTACTCTTCTTCTATTCTTTAATTCTATGCATGTATACGGTTTATGTGTATGTGAATGTGTATTAAAAAAACAAAAGAAATTATACTTATTTTTGCCTTCCATTTTCCTTCCCTCCATTTTTATACTCAGTATACCATAAACATCTGTCCATATCATTACATAGTACTCTGCTATGTCATTTTAATGCCTACATATTATTCTCTAGTAAAAAGTATAATTTGACTGATTTATACAATCCCTTGTTGTCAGACATTAGATTGTTCCTAATCTTTCTCAATTGTGAGTAATTGATGAAGACCTTTATAACTAAATCTTGGCATATACCCACAATTATTTGAGAGTGTTTTTATTAAATTTTTTATTTTGTTCACTTTATGACCATTTGTTGAGTGTCTGCTGTATGCAGAGCTATATTGATACCAGGGGTAAAATGATAAATAAAACAACTGCTATCCTCAACTGCTTGCTGGTGGGCATGTGAAACAAGTTGTTCATGGCTTTATCCTTAACATTTAGAACGTTGCCAGCACATGGTAGCTACTCAATAAATGCCAGGAAGTAACAGGAAAGGAAAGAGGGGGACACTGAATATGGTCTGAATATGAAACTAGTCAAACCTAGTGATTTCAAACTGGCACAAATTAGTTTGTGTTTACAGGGGTAAACTATAATACTTCTAAGCTACATCCTATTTCTACTTTGAATATGGAACAGTAGATATCCTAGTTTTCTTTTCCCCGTGGCTGGTTCAATAACCTGTTAGCTTACTTTTGTCCTCCTAGGCAGCATGAGCTACTGTTTCCCTACTGTGGAGGAAGTCTAAGACAAATGAGGATGTTTGCATACGTACATAAGTACAGAGTATTATATGTGCCATGACAGTTGTGGCCAGACTTGGTTAAGATATTGGTCATTTAGCACATATGTGCTTCTCTGTTTTTACATTTTTTCTCTTTTCCCTCAGTGTCCTGATGTGGCCTAAACAGGGTGGGAAAAGGATTTGTTCATATTGAGCCAGTGTTGTTTTCTTTCCCAACATGTAAGCTCCATGAAATCCAGGACAAGGTATGTCTTGGTAACCCTATGTCTGTAGCACTTAGTAGGAGTACCTCTTCTAGATTAGACAACTCTGCTATCTTTTCATATACCATCCTCCTTTTCCATGGAACCTAGAAACTTCCAACTGTGCAACTGTCCAGAAAAATCTTACAGGGTCCCTTCAAAGTGAGTACAAAAACCTTAGCCACAGGAGCAGACCAGAAAATATGGCACTGATAACAAAATTATATTGGTAACTGAGGTACATCAGAAAAAAATGCATGATATAAAATAAAGCTTTGCACCTAGGATGATTCATTTTATATTTCTGAAGAATGTGGGGCAGGACGGGGGAACAGAATCCCAAATGAATTTAGGAAGCTTCTAACTTTAAAAGTTGGGGAGCTGCTCCCACTGGCTTAGATGATCTTACATATTAAAATCTTTTTTTTCCCAAAAAATAATTTTTTTAAAATTTATTTATTTATTTATTTTTTTAATGCTATTCTTGTCTGCTTACATTCTTTTTATTTATGTATGTATGGCTTTGTTGGGTCTTCGTTTCTGTGCGAGGGCTTTCTCTAGTTGTGGCAAGCGGGGGCCACTCTTCATCGCGGTGCGCGGGCCTCTCACTATCGCGGCCTCTCGTTGCCGAGCACAGGCTCCAGACGCGCAGGCTCGGTAATTGTGGCTCACTGGCCGAGTTGCTCCGCGGCATGTGGGATCTTCCCAGACCAGGGCTTGAACCCGCGTCCCCTGCATTGGCAGGCAGATTCTCAACCACTGCACCACCAGGGAAGCCCAAAAAAAATAATTTTTATTGTCACCCTCATCCACTTCACACACATTTAATTCTCCCAAGCCATCTTTCACAAAAGGTAAAATGTTTTTCCAGAGTAACATATATGCATTCTGGCACCCAAAAATTTAAGTACAAAATGACTCATTATATTGTTAGGAGCAGGATGGTGATGATTTTAAAGAATCTGTCCAGTTCATGAATATAAACCAATTAACATATCAAGTTCAATGCTTAAAACTGCATCTCTGAGAGGTGTTGTCATGTGCAGTAGCAAAGGGAACAGAGTGAGGGACTCAGTTCTCAGTGGGTACATCTCTTCATGCTCCAAAAAGTACTAGATGGTCACAGCAGGTATTAAAAGAAAAAAAAAAAACTACTATAATAAAACATGTCATGCATTTCTATCAGGCCAAAAGAAGTAGAGTAACAGTAAAAACTGGGTAGATTTGGGGAATTTAATCATTCAGTAGATATTAACATCCAAACATTACACATTAACTTCTTAAATATACCAAGCAGTAATTATGATTCAAATACACAAAATCCACTCGGGGAAATTTTTTTAAATAAAGTTCAGCATTGATTAAATTTATATCATTCCTAAAACTGAGTTTTAACTATTGAGCTGTTTATATTTCTACGTAAGTTTTGAAACAGCTTGGTAATGTAGCTACCAAACCGCTGACTTGGACTTTGTAGCCTTTCAAGGCCTGAAAGGCTGGGAAATTCCCTTAATTAAGAAAAGAATTCCCCCTTCTGGAAAATTGCCATCACAGAAGCCTGCCCCACTCAAATCATGCTGGGCTTGCTTGGTTCTGTCATAAATTGATGTTTTGGATTTAAATTGCCTGCTCCTGCTGCTGCCAATTTGTGAAGCTGCCTCTTCGCAGTGAAGCATGAAACAGAAGGGGAACAGGTGCAGAGATAGCAAATTGGATTCTTATAAAACTGACACATTTAGCAGGAATTATCAAGATAGACTTAACAAAGCCCAGTGCCTTACATCCTCCAATTTGTGAACCAAACATATCCTAGCTTCCTAGTGCTTAATTTATAAAACTAGAAATTTCATATTATCAGACAGAATTTAGATCTGAATTTAAATGGTTCTTGTCCTCTTTATAAACTGCCAGCTTCCCTTATGGAATAAACTTTTAATTTTTAAGTCAACATAATAGATTTATTTTCTGATCATTTATCAACAGATGTCTCTCATTTTCTATTGGTTAACCAAAAATATTTTTTTTTTACCATAACAAACGTGTTTATTGACAAGAGATTCTTCCCATTCTTAATGACACACTTTTTAGTGTCTACTACATTTGCCTCTTTTAATCCTTAAGAGCTGCTATTACAGTTGATGTTACTGTTTCTTCCAAGAATTACCTCTAGGTATTACTGTAATTTTCGAAATGTTTTTCTCACATGACCTGACTCCCATAAAGAGTAATATGTCCAGAAAGCCTTTTCTAATTATCCGAAACCAATTCTGATCATTCTATTCCACTCAACATTTATAACATTTCTTTTTATATGTATTTTCACTTTAATTAATGTATTTTAAGTTCAATCAGTGTTCATTTATTTGCTCATTTTATTCAGTTTTCTAAATTTTGTCACACGTTTTCTGCACTGGTTTGTACATTTAAAGGCAGTGACCGTGCTTTGTTCTGTTTTATATGACTCCATAGTACCTGAAAACCCAGTGGGACTGAAGGAGGACTAAATGATGACTATATGTAGTATATAGTTTGATCCTATACGCGAAGTAGACACCCAGAAAATATTTATAGTTCAGGAATTTATCCTTGACCTCTGAAGAAATTAGTATATGATTAGTTTATCCTTAACTATTTTTTTTTGTTATCTTGGTATGATCAACTGCCATTATTGTTTTAATCTCCAAATCCTAGAATTTTTTTCCCACTCTCCTGCTGTCATCTTCATTCATCCTAAAATGATACAGCTCACAGTTGGTGTAACAGATGAAACAGGAAACTAATTAGCAGCTGTTGTCCATCTGTGTGTTTATATTAAATATTTTAAAATAAAACTGCATTTGCATTCTGAATACTCTGTCTGAAGTCCATAAAATCTAATCTTGGGTAAAGGATCTGTCTTTGTTTTGACTTCTATAGTAGACTATGTGATAAAGCAAAAAAAAATTTATCCCAGAATCAGGATTACAGTAACTTAAGGCAGATACAATTTTTTTCCACTTTTATTGAGATATAATTGGCATCCAGCACTATATAAGTTTAAGGTGTACAGTATAGTCATTTGACTTATAGTAGTTCTATATTTAGTTTTTTAAGGACCCTCCATACTGTTCTCCATAGCATTGTACCAATTTACATTCCCATCAACAGTGTAGGAGGGTTCCCTTTTCTCCACACCCTCTCCAGCATTTATTGTTTATAGATTTTTTGATGATGGCTTTCTGACCAGTGTGAGGTGATACCTCATTGTAGTTTTGATTTGCATTTCTCTAATATTTAGTGATGTTGAGCATCTTTTCATGTGCCTCTTGGCCATCTGTATGTCTTCTTTGGAGAAATGTCTATTTAGGTCTTCTGCCCTGGGCATATATCCAGAGAAAATCATAATTTGAAAAGATACATGCACCACAGTGTTCATTGCAGCACTATTTACAATAGCCAAGACATGGAAGCAACCTAAATGCCCATCGACAGAGGAGCGGATAAAGAAGATGTGGTACATATATACAATGGAATATTACTCAGCCATAAAGAAGAACAAAATAATGCCATTTGTAGCAACATGGATGGACCTAGAGATTGTCATACTGAGTGAAATAAGTCAGACAGAGAAAGAAAAATATCATATATGATATCACTTATATATGGAATCTAAAAAACTGATACACATGAACTTCTTTACAAAACAGAAATAGAGTCACAGATACAGAAAACAAATTTATGGTTACAAGGTGGGAAACATGGGGGAGGAATAAATTGGGAGATTGGGATTGACATATACACACTACTATATATAAAGTAGATAACTAATATGGACCTACTGTATAGCACAGGGAACTCTACTCAATACTCTCTAATGACCTCTATGGGAAAAGAATCTAAAAAGAGTGGATATATGTATGTGTATAGCTGATTCACTTTACTGTACACCTGAAACTAACACAACATTGTAAATCAACTATACTCCAATAAAAATTTTTTAAAAATCATCTGACTACATCATGAATTGATTACCACAATAAATTTAGTGAACATCCATCATCTCGTATAGATATAAAAGAAAAGAAAAAACCATTTTTTCCTTGTGATGAGAACTCTTAGGATTTACTCTCTTTACAACTTTCATGTATAACATACAGCAGTGTTAGTTATATTAATCATGTTGTACATTACATCCCTAGTATTTATTTATCTTGTAACTGGAAGTTGGTACCTTTCCACCACCTTCATCCAATTCCCCCTCCTCTCACCAGCGGCCTCTGATAATCACAAATCCCTCTCTTTTTCTATGGGTTTGTTTGTTTGTTTGTTAAGTGTAATTGACCTACAACACTATGTTAGTTCCTGGTATACAACACAGTGACTCAATATTTCTATACATTACAAAATGATCACCATAATAAGATTAGTTACCATCTGTTACCATACAAAGATATATTATTATTGACTGTATTCCCACACTGTACATTTTATCCCTTTGACTCATTTATTTTATAAGTTTTTACCTCTTAATTGCCCTCACCTATTACAGTCATCCCCCCATCCCCTCCCCTCTAGCAACCACCTGTTTGTTCTCTGTATCTCTGACTCTGTTTCTGTTTTGATATGTATGTTCATTTGTCTTGTTTTTTAGATTCCACATGTAAGTGAATCATAGAGTATTTGTCTTTCTCTGTCTGACTTATTTCACTTAGCATAATACCCTCTAGGTCTATCCATGTTGTCACAAATGGCAAGATTCCATTCATTTTTATGGCTGAGTAGTATTCCATATACAGTATATACACACCATCTCTTCTTTATCCATTCATCTATCAATGGACACTTAATTGCTTACGTATCTTCACTATTGTGAATAATGCTACAGTGAACATAGCGGCGCATATATCTTTTCAAATTAGTGGTTCTGTTTTCTTTGGAAAACTACCCAGAAGTGGAACTGCTGGATCATATGGTAGTTCTATTTTTAATTTTTTAAGAACCTCCATAGTGGCCACACCGATTTACATCCCACCAACACTGAACAAGGGTCCCCTTTTCTCCATATCCTTGCCAACACTTGTTATTTGTTGTCTTTTTTATAATAGCCATTCTGACAGTTATGAGTTGATATCTCATTATGGTTTTGATTTGCAATTCTGTGATGATTAGTTATGCTGAGCATCTTGTTATGTGCCTGCTAGCCATGTAAATATCTTATTTGGGAAAATATCTATTCAGGTCTTCTGCCTGTCTTTTTTTTCAATTAATTTTATTGGAGTATAATTGCTTTATAATGTTGTGTTCGTTTCTACTGTACAGCAAAATGAATCAGTTATACATATACATATATCCCCTCTTTTTTTGGATTTCCTTCCCATTTAGGTCACCACAATGCATTGAGTTCCCTGTGCTATACAGTATATTCTTGTTAAGTTACCTATTTTATACATGGTATCAATACTGTATATATGTGAATCCCAGTCTCCCAATTCTGCCCAATTTTAAATCAGGTTGTTTGTTTTTTTGATATTGAGTTGTATGAGCTATTTATATATGCTGTATATTAACCCCTTATTGGTCATATCATTTGCGAATATTTTCTCCCATTCAATAGTCTGCCTTTTCATTCTGTTGATAGTTTCCTTCTCTGTGCAAAAGCTTTTTAATTAACAAATGTAGTCCCATTTGTTAATTTTTGCTTTTGTTTCCTTTACCTGGGGAAACATATCCAAAAAAAATATTGCTACAACCAATGTAAAACAGCATACCGCCCATGTTTTCTTCTAGGAGTTTTATGGTTTCTGGTCTTACACTTAGGTCTTTAATCCATCTTTAGTTTATTTTTGTGTATGGCGTAAGAAATTAGGCAAGTTTGAGTCTTCTGCAAGTAACTGTCTAAGTTTTCCCAACAACATTCATTGAAGAGACTGTCTTTTCTCCATTGTATATTCTTGCCTCCTTCATCATAGATTAATTGACCATAAGTCTGGGTTTATTTCTAGGGCTCTCTATCCTGTTTCATTGATCTATGGGTCTGTTTTTGTGCCAGTGCCATACTGTTTTGATTGTTGTAGCTTTGTAGTGTAATTTGAAATCAGGGAGCTTGATACCTCCAACTTTGTTCTTCTTCTCAAGATTGTTTTGGCTATTCACAGTCTTTTGTGTTTCCATACAAATTTTTAAATTATTCTAGTTCTGTGAAAAAATGCCATTGGTATTTTGATAGGGATTACATGAAATCTGTAGATTGCCTTGGGTAGTATGGTAATTTTAACAATATTAATTCTTCCAATTCATGGACACAGTCAGTGTATCTTTCTACTTGTGTCATCTTTAATTTCTTTCATAGGTGTATTATAGTTTTCCAAGTACAGGCCTTTTACCTCCTTAGGTAGGTTTATTCCTAGGTATTTTTTTCTTTCTGACACAGTTGTAAATGAGATTATTTTCCTGATTTCTCTTTCTGATAGTTTGTTGTTAGTGTATAGACACACAACAGATATATGTATATTAATTTTGTATCCTGCAGCTTTACTGAATTCATTTATTACTTCTAACAATTTTTTTGCTGGTGTCTTTAGGATTTTCTATAAATAGTATCATGTCATCTGCAGACAGTGACAGTTTTACTTTTTCCTTTCCAATTTGGATCCCTTTTATTTCTTTCTCTTGTCTGATTGCTGCGGCTAGGACTTTCAATGCTATGTTGAATAAAAGTGGGCATCCTTGTCCTGTTCCTGATCTTAGAGGAAATGCTTTCAGCTTTTCACCATTGAGTATGATGTTGGCTGTAGTTTGTCATATATGGTCTTTATTATGTTGAGGTATGTAGCCTCTGTAACCACTTTATTGAGAGTTTTTATTATACATGGATGTTGAATTTTGTCAAAGCTTTTTCTACATCTATTGAGATGATCATATGATTTTTATTCTTCAGTTTGTTAATGTGGTGTATCACATTAATTGATTTGTGGATATTGGACCATCATTGCCTCCCTGGAATAAATCCTACTTGATCATGATATATGACCCTTTTAACATATTGTTGAATTCTCTTTGCTAATATTTCATTGAGGATTTCTGCATTTATGTTCATCAGTGATTTTGGCCTATAGTTTTCTTTTTTGTGTGATATCTTTGTTTTGATATCAGATGATGCTGACCTCGTATATGAGTTCAGAAGTATTCCTTCCATCTCAGTTTTTTGGAATAATGTGAGAAGTATAGGCATTAACTGTTCTTTAAAAGTTTGGTAAAATTCACCTGTGAAGCCATCTGTTAATGGACTTTTGTTTGTTGGGAGTTTTTTAAATTACTGAATCAATTTCATTACTGGTAATTGGTCTGTTCATATTTTCTAATTCTTCCTGAGTCAGTCTTAGGAGATTGTACGTTTGTAGGAATTTATCCATTTCTCCAAGGTTGTCCATTTTATTGGCGTATAATTGTTTGTAATAATCATTTATGAACTATTGTATTTCTATGGTGTCAGTTGTAACTTCTTTTTCATTTATGATTTTATTTATTTGTGTCCTCTCTCTTTTTTTCCTGATGAGTCTGGCTAAAGGTTTACCAATTTTGTTTATCTTTTCAAGGAACCAGCTGTTAGTTTCATTGATCTTTTCTATTGCTTTTTTAGTCTCTATTTCATTTATTTCTCCTCTGATCTTTATATTTCTTTCCTTCTATTAACATTGGGTTTTGTTTGTTCTTTTTCTAGTTTCCCTTTAGGTGTAGGTTAGGTTGTTTATTTTAGATTTTTCTTGTTTCCTGAGATAGGCTTATATCACTATAAACTACCCTCTTCAAAATGCCTTTACTCTGTCCCATAGTTTTTGGTTGTTGTGCTTCCATTTTCATTTGTGTTTAGGTACTTTTTTACTTCCTCTTTGGTTTCTTTGGTGATTCATTGGTTGTTTAGTAGCATATCATTTAGCCTCCACGTTTGGGGTTATTTTTGCAGTTTTTTTCCTTATAGTTAATTTCTAATCTCATAGTGTTGTGGTCAGAAAAGATGTTTGATATGATTTCAATTGTTCTCAAATTTAATGAGACTTGTTTTGTGACCTAGTATGTGTTCTATCCTAGAGAATGTTCCACATGCATTTGAAAAGTATGTGTATTCTGCTGCTTTGGATGAAATGGTCTGTATGTATCAACTAAGTTCATCAGGTCTAATGTGTCATTTAAGGCCAATGTTTCCTTATTAATTTTCTGTCTGGGTGATCTGTCCGTTGATGTGAGTGGGGTGTTGAAGTCCCCTACTGTTATTGTGTTACTATCAATTTCTTTCTTTATGTTTGCTAATATTTGTTTTATGTATTTAGGTTCTCCTGTGTTGGGTGCATATATATTTTACATTGTTCTATCTTCTTGTTGGATTGATCTCTTTATCATTATGTAATGTCCTTCTTTGTCTCTTGTAACATTCTCCGTTTTAAAGTCCATTTTGTCTTGTATTAGTATTGCTACTCCAACTTTCTTTTCTTTTCTATTTGCAAGGAGTATCTTTTTTCCATCCCCTCTCTTTTGGTCTATGTGTGTCTTTAGATCTGAAGTCAGTCTCTTGCAGGCAGCATACATATGGGTCTTGTTTTTTTTAATTTATTCAACCACTCTCTATCTTTTGATTGGGGCATTTAATCCATTTACATTTAAAGTTATTATTGATAGGTGTGTACTGATTGCCATTTTGTTACTTGTTTTTGCAGGTCTTTTTTGTTCCTCTCTTCCTCTTTTGCTCTCTTCCCTTGTGATTTGATAACTATCTTTATTGTTATGTTTGGATTCCTTTCTCTTTTTGTATATGTATCTTTTATAGATCTTTGGTTTGTGCTTACCATGAGGTTTATATACACATACACATGATTATTTTAAGTTGATGCTTTCTTAAGTTCAAATACATTCTAACAACCCTGCATTTTTACTTTCCCCTACATGTTTAATATTTTTGACATCATATTTTATATCTTTTTGTTTGTATACCCTTAACTACTTACTGTGAATATAGATGATTTTACTACTTTTTTCATTTAAGCTTCCTATTAGCTTTATGAGTGGTTGGTTTACTACGTTTACTGTATATTTGCCTTCACCAATGAGATTTTCTGCTAGTCTTCAGGTTACTCTCATCGATAGTTTCTCTGTAAGTAGTTGTGATTTTGGTGTGCCCATGGGAGGAGGTGAGCTCAGGGTCTTCCTACTCTGCCACCTTGGCCCTATTCCAGATAGAAATTTTGAAAAGCAGAGTCTGAACTGAAAGTGGACCCCCAATACCCACTGAAATCTGAGAAGATATAATAGTCAAAAGATATCATACCCTCTAGACATATTCCTCCTTCACAGAAACTGATTAGTATGTAAAGTCTTGAGAAAGCCACATTCATTTTCTGATAGATTTATTTTGAGATATACTTCTCCTTTCTCTTTTATCTACCTTTCTATTAACTTTAAGCTTTTTTGACATCTAATTGAGTTACAACTCTAGGAAGAGTTATTATTATTATTGGTGACCATCTTCCAAGATGAAGGTGAATGTCATAGCTTGGGGGAGGAAAAATGCTTCTATTTTTTTCACTCAAGTCAAATAGTCAAATGTTCCTGAAGTCCAAAAAGTGAGAGGGAGACAAGTGTGATCTACAAGCTGAGTATTGTATTGCAATGCCTGCATCAGTTTCTCCATCTCTGGTTCAGTCTATACATGAAGAGAAAATAGTCATTGTGTTAATTATATAAATTTTGGTATTTCCATAGAATACAGTATCTTAGAATTGAAAGGAATTTCTCACGTTAGCTTCTCCAATATTTTACTCAGTGGAGGTGTTACAGAAAATTTCTAACAGCTGGCCATCAGGTTTTTGTTTGATGCTTTTAGTGAGAAAAATATTATTTTCCTCATGAGGAGAACATTTATTGTTGGATGGCTGTTATGGCAAGGATGTTTTTCTATTACACTGAGCCAAAGTCTTTATCCCTGTTTCTCTTATCCATTAGTTCTAATTCTGCCTGGAGCAACACCAAATAAACTGACTCCCTCTTCTACATGACAGCCTCTCAAAGAAAGTGCTATTTATGATTACGTAAATGTTAGTAGTATCTTCTCTTCCACCCACAGATAATATTATTTGCCCATAATATCATTATAGTTGTAAATATTGTACATTATTCATTCCCAAAGCTACTGTGGAGAGATTAATTTGAGGCCAGTGTTCATTCATTTCTTGAGTGCCTACAATGTGCAGGGATTTGGTAGGTCAATCAAGAAGCCTAGATAAAATGAGAACATGACTTGTGAGACAGTCATATATTATTGTATCAGCTTTATAAATTTGCCTTTTATCACAATTAGTTTCCTCTCTTTATCCTTTTTAGTTCTTTTGACTTTAAATTCCACTTTGACATTAAAATGCCATTCCTGCTTTTTTGAATATTTACATTAGCCTGGTGTCTTCTGGGCATACCTTTTATTTTTATTCTTTCATCTCTTTTAAGTGTATCCCTTAAAAATAACATCCAAATGGGAATTGAGCTTTAAAAAACTCAATCTTTCATTTGCCTTAGGTTACTGTAACCCTGATCCTAGCTTGACGTTCATTTTGCTTTACCATAAAGTTTGCTATATATTATTCTCTTGATATTTTTTCCTTCCATCTTACTTTATTTTTACTATTAATAGAACTTTGTTATTTCTTCTTTGTCCTTTTCCCTATTGTTGGTTTGATCCAGGTGCTATTTGTTCCCTTTCACTCATTATTTTAGAAGGTGTGCTGTACTCTACCATCCCCCTCATGCTTTCCTTCTAATTCCTGATACTAATAATCAAATATTCATTTCTCCACTATTATATTTTTAAAAGGTGTTCACTATATCCCTCCTACAAGGCCTTCCCGTTTCCTCCATGCACATCCTACACCAATGAGACTTTGAGAACACTTTTACTTCTCCCATCTCCTCCCACTCCTTCAGCTTTTAGGCATTGCTGAGATAATGCTTTTAAATCTAGACTATTACTAAGTTTTCTTTTGCAGTATGTCTCTACAACTTCTGGGAAATCCATGTTTAGTACATATATTATAATCCCCCAGTTGATTTGATTGTTATTCATTTAGATTTAGTAATATAGTTTATAAATGTGTGTGTATTTTACTAGTGTTTTCTCTACTCTTCATCTTCCCCTATCTTGAGATCTCTGATCTGGTTAATT
Source organism: Balaenoptera ricei (assembly GCF_028023285.1). Taxonomy (NCBI): domain Eukaryota; kingdom Metazoa; phylum Chordata; class Mammalia; order Artiodactyla; family Balaenopteridae; genus Balaenoptera; species Balaenoptera ricei. The sequence continues at coordinate 153,541,544 of NC_082640.1, forward strand.
TTTTTCATTTAGAGTAATTTTTCCAGAACATTACTTGTTGATTTATTATCTAAATTTTTACATTTTCATAAATATTATTCTTCTGTCCTGACAGGTGAGTGGTGTCTGACTGGATATAGGATTTGGGGGTTGCAAGCCTTTTTTCTCAGAGTACGTTGATGTTAATCTACTGTTTTATAGTTTTTAGTATTGTAGGTAAGAAGTCCAAAACCAGTATTCTTTTTTTCTTTGTTAGTAAATTTAATCTTTCTGTCTGACAGCTTGTAAGATATTCTCTTTATCCTTGAAATTATAAAATTTAACCAGGACATTTTTAGGTTTATAATGTTTTGTCAGTCTTACCTGGAACTTAGTAAATCTTTTCAATCTCTAAGCCCAAGTCATTCCAAATAAATGAAATTTTCCTCTATTTTCCCCCTCTATCAGTTCCTTTTTTCCCATATGGGATTCCTATTAATAATATGTCAGTATCTTGCTGTGTCCTCCAAATTTCTTATCATCTCCTGCATGACTTGTGTCATTTTATATTTTTGTACATCTCTTTGAGACATTTCTACCACTTGGTTTTCCATGCCACTAATTGAGTTTCAACAGGGACTATATTCACCTTCATCTACTAAATTTTAAACTTTGAAAATTATATTTTTTGTTCCAGAACATCCTTTTAAGGTTGTAAATGAATCTCCATTAGTGCTTTAATTGTATGTTGTTTTTGTTGTTGTTAAAATTATCTATTTCCCCCAACATGTTGATTTCACTAAGAGCCATCCTAACTATCGTTCTTACTCTTCCACCCTCCAGTTGCTGGCAGCTTAAATTGCTGGTATTTTCCTTTACCTACTGAGAGTTGTATTCACCCTCAGCCCTCAAGAAGCTGCTAGGGTGCCATAGACCTGATGGGAATGTAGTTGTAGTGGAAAAGAGGATCAAAGTGGTAAAAGGCATGGAAGTCACAACTCCTGAATTGGCAAAGCAGCAATAGCAAGCTGCCAGTCTTCTATTGAAGCCTCAGTGCTTCCTGGACATTTAGTTATGAAGGTTTGGGCTTTCCCAGCTGTTAGGGATAGGGCAGTCTTAGTATTTTTTAAGTAGACTTCTGGGTCAACTTAAAAATAATACCTTTGTGCTTAAACTGCATCCCAATCAGCTTCTAGTGCTTTAAATCAGTGAATGTTAAACATGGAAAGGACCTAGTCCAAATGTTCTCATTTTACAAATAAGGATAATGAGACCCCAAGAAATGATGTTCACTTTTCAAAGTCATCCCAGCGGTAGAGACAAAACTGGATTCTAGGCCCTGACACACTCAGGCTTCAGTTGACAGTTCTGTTTACTGTCACCAAGTACTTAAATTTCTAGCATTTAGCACTAAATCAATGCTCTTATAGAATGTTTTCATATAATATTGGTACTCTCAGAAAACCATGGGTAGGTACTTATTTCAAGTGAAAATGGATAGAAAGTGTTAGTAAATCAAGATTAATGCTAGTATTAGATTTATCTTTAAAGAAATGGTTAATCACCTTTCAAATCTAATTAAAACTGCAGTTTTTAATGAAGAAAGAATTAAATTATATCACAATATCCCTTTAAGATCTGCTGCTCTTTGAGAAAAGGGAAGCTACTGGTATATACCTAGAAAACTTACTAATCTGCTTAATTGAACATCCCTTCCAGTGGCAATGGTGAGAAGATATTTCAAATGTAAAAAGTACAAGTTATGGTTTTTGATCATCACTATTTGGCATACACAAATAATATTTATATACTAAGATAAAAATGATAAATAGCTTTTTTCTGATGATGTATATAACAAAGTGTCTTTCACAGTGTGAATAGTAGAGTGAACATAGGTGACCTTGAACCTGTCACTACCTCTGTGAATTTCATTGACCTCTCTTGCCCTGCCTACATCATAGAGTTGTAAAATTAACACATAAGTGTGACAGTGTACTGTTCTTTTAAAACAAGAGAATTATTGTCATTAATTTTATTTCTTAAATATCAACTGATCTTACGTATAGGAAGTAATGTCATATATAAGACATATACGGTCATATTATGTTTTCATTTTACTCTCCTATCTTTGCAAAAATTAATATGCTATGCTCTCTATTTAACAAAACTGAGAAAATCATGAATTATTTTTATCCTACTATAATATCCATGATTATAATCCTTGCTACCTATTTTTTATCATTATTCAGAGTAATCTCTTAGTCTTAGAAAGCAAACTCAGTTTTTAGTTCTTAAAAGTAAAAACGTTGGGGGGACGGAATATGAAATAAATATGGGAAAATATTAGCATTTGTCAAATCTGAGAGATGGATACATGGGTGTTATACTGTTATCTTATGTGAGAAATATTTCATCATTTAAAATATGAATCACAAAAAAAGAGAGCAAATTTATGACTTGTAAGCAAGCCCTAAGTTATGTTTAATCAAAATCTTATTTAGTTTTCATCTGAATATAGGATTCAGAACTATGTTTGTTTCATTCCGCAGAACTAACATGTTCACAGATACACTTTTCTTGTCATCCCAGACAGATCTCCTCCTGCTGCCTTAGCATCCTCTGTTTTATGCTTTTGCATAACGGTCCATTCTCATGAGAGTTTTCCTTGTATGACATATCATATGCCTGAAAAAACTAGACAGTCACTCTGCTTAGGCACTCGACAAGGAAACAGAGGTTCTAGTCCTAGCTCTGCCACTTACTGCTCCACCTAGCCTTTAATATGCTACTTTGCCTCTCTGAATATCACTTTCCTTTTCTGTAAAATAGGCATAATCATACTGTTCAATCTACCTCAGAGATTTATTGTGAAATAATAAATGGAGGTATATCATGCAGTGTAAGTGAAGTTACAAATCCTCTGACAATTGCCATACATTGGTCCCTGTCCCTGTAAGCTATGATCTCTTACTAGATCCCACACACCAGAAGTATGCAGCTGAAAGTAGAGTTAAAGAGATGGGCAGAGGGAGATAGAGAAGGGCAAGCCCTGAAGAGTGCTCCCAGCTCTGCTACTGAGCACAATGACCCCCAAAAACCTTTCCAATTTTAAGATTTAGTGATTTTGTGAATCCACCAGCCACAGAGAAGAAAGCAGCATTGAGTGTATTCTTTGAAACATAATAAATTACAGTAAGGACTTGCTTGGTATAAAATTCCTTTTAGTTTATTTCTGCAAGTTAGAAAATATCATGTGGAGAGTTGATGACTCTGCAGTTTTACAAAATAGGAAAAAAAGTCTTTCCCAGATAATATGAAAACAAGGAATAAGGGGGGAAAAAAAATCACTGAAAAGTATGTTTATTTGCAGCCATCAGCTAGCCTGTCCCAGGAACTTTACCCACCTACAAAGATGTCGATGTGTATGTCACTGCTGCTTTGTTTCCAATGACTTTGCCATAATCCTGTAGAGTTGACAAGCTATAAATTAAATATTGTAAGATTGGTAGAATTAGCTAATGTCTCTTATACTAACACAAAAATATATGTTGTGTGGATAATAGTCATTGTCCCTTCACCTGAATCACATTCCACACCACCCTGTGTTTGTGATGTTTTTCCCACTTACTCCATAGGCCAACCATTTGGCTCAGCTTAATGATCCAGCAAGGCAAGGGAACCAGAGTGCTGGGCACGCAGTGATCAGGAATCCATCACATACATATCTTATAGTATTTCAGTACAAAAGAATAATTTGTTATTTTTTCCCTAAAGCTAAACAAAAAAGATTGATGAAAACTCTGTTCAAAATACATAGTTCAAAAATACACCCATTTTTTAATATAATTCTTCCAAGATGTTTGCCCAACCAAATTAGCTTCAAAATTCATGTCAGGGATTTTTTTTTAAGTTTTTTTTTTTTTTTAATGTTTTACACATAGATCCTACCTTCACTGAATACTTGGGTATCTTTTTGGCTGCATAAGCAATTAACTGGATGATTTCAAAGGATCTCTGTGTTGTAGATTGAACCTCATGTGAGCCATTTTTCAAACTTTTACTATTGTCTCCTTGGGAGCTTGCTCACCAAAGCCAGACAACCTCTGGTACACTCATGGACAGGCCCGTGCTTGAGGAGCAGGAGAATTTTATCTAGAGTCAGTAAGAGAACCTAATAGTAAATGGAACTATTCAGGCTGGAACCAGGCCTAGCTTATTTATTGAGCCCTTTGGGCTTTTCACATACAGTTCTGTGAATGTATTTGAGGTCCAATCTATGATTTTCTTCTGTGTTAGTCATAGATATTCTCCTAAATAAAAACAGTCAAATATGCTAAAGTTGAACTCTGCCAGGTTGTTATGTTTGTATGATAACTTTTGTCAGTACCACAGTAATAACAACAACAACCAACCTTTCTTGAAAACTCAGTTTGTACCAGGTACTATCCCACAAACTTATATATATTATGTTACTTAATCCACATAACAACCCTATACTATCCCTACTTTATAGATGGAAAACTAAGGCAAAGAAAGGTTAAGCAACTTGTCCAAGGTTCTACATCTAGCAGGTAGTAGCACCAGAATTTAAACTCAGGCAGTATGACTCCAGAGTTCACACCCTTAATCTCTGTAATGTGCCACCTCCCAACTTTGTCTCCTGCAGAGCCTCTCGGGTAGATCTCAAGTTCCTCTCCTTACCTCTGTCACCCCTGGATAAAATTTGTGCTAGTTACAAATCTTCTCCTCCTCCTCCTTTTCCTCTTCTTCCTCCTCCTCCTTCATCTCCTCTCCCTCCTCCTCATCCTCCCATGAAATAGTGCATCAAGGGAAAAGGATATGAACAAACTTCACTACCACGAGAGGTTTGGGAGAACATATGCTATCGCATTGAGACATCATTTGATTTCAAGTTAACAAAAACCTGCTGAGTCTAGTTTAAGCAAAGGGAGGGATTTATGGGAAGATTTATGGGAAGAGTTGTCTCCTGGAGCACAAGACCAAGAATAGGCCTCAAGAAGGACTAAAAGCAAGAACTAGAGCATCAGAAGCCAGGATTGTTCCCTTTTTAAATGTACATGTTAGATGTCTATGGGGGAGAAAGGGGAATACCTCCCTTCTCCACAGAATAAAAAGTTCTTAGAAAACAAGGGTTTAGGCTGAACAAATATTCCTCAAAAGGCACCTTTTCTGTACTCCCATCATTTGAAGGTAAATGCAAGTGCAGTGCACATTGCCCAGTAGCTTTGTATGCATTTAAGATTGTGACTAAACAGTCCCTTTCAGCTATTCCCTGATTTCCTGTTCCTCCAGAAACCCTGATGCTTGGCATTTTGTTTTTTTCTCACTTGATCAATCTCAAGTTAGGCCTTTGCAACCCTTCTAACATCCATAGGATAAGACTGTTGATTTCATGCCATCCTTCCTCCCAGGCCTTCCATCTGTACAATCAGAGGGCCTGGTGCACTTGTCTTTTCAGTTGACTGTCAGGAATCTCACTAATTTCAATCCTAACATTCACCCTGTCCCTTTATCCTCTCAAAATATCTCATACTGTCTCTGCCTTCCTTGTTCTTTTTTTCTCTACCCTTTTCCCAATAAACACCTACTGGCTCTTTATATTTTTAAGGACCCCCCCCCACCCTTTTCCCATTAGATGAAGTTCAAATTCTTGACCTTGAGGGCCCTCCAAAATCATGCCCTACACTACCTATCCCAGCCGTTTCAAGTCAGGTCCCTCACTCAAGCAGTTCATTTTCCCCATTCATCTAGAACACCACAGGCTTCATCATAGTCAGATCCTCTTGCTTACAAGGCCCTTTCCCACTCCTTCCCACCTGTAAAAATTCAGCCCATTTCTTAAGGCCTAACTAAATTAAGTCATATTCCCTCTAAAGAGTCCTAAGTCTCCAACACCTAGGGTGATCAACTGTCCTGGTGTACCTGAAATTTCCTAGGAAATGTAACTTTCAGCACTACATCTGGGATATTCCTAGGCAAACTGGGATGGTTAGGCAGCCTATCCACACCGCACTGTCTCCCCTCATTATACTGCCTTGTTGAGTAAAAAGCCTGTGAAAGTACCAGTAACTACTCTTTCCACACTTACAAGTTTCTTTCTCCGCAATGAGTTATGCTTTTATTGTGCAGAGACCTTTTTGGTTCCCACTTCATACAGACTTCTGTGCTGTACTTATGTTAATGCCTACTTATTGAATAGGTGGTCTAGTTTTTAGTTGGCACTATATTTAAAATCTTTTCCTTGTGTGTTAATTTATTTGTCTTTATTTTTTTTCCAGCCCAGATGACTTACTCAATGCCTTGAATGAGGGTATCAGTCGTGCTGATGTCATCATCACATCAGGGGGTGTGTCCATGGGGGAAAAGGTATGAAAAAATGAGGTTCATGAAGTATGCAGTTGATTAACAGTGGTGTGGTAGTCATCTGGTATCCATAACCAGACTCCCACAAAGCTGAAAATCCACAGGGTTTCAGAAATTTCTGGGCATTCTAAAAGGTATGCAGTGCAGATAAGTCAGAGAGCTTACCATCTCAAATTAAATCCAGGAGTGAAGGTGTTAAAATGTAGGTAGGTATTCTCTTCACAGCAGACAGATTGCTGGGTCAGTCTTCCCTCAAAGTCTCTCCTAGAGGTCTTGAGCCCTGGGTAGAGCAGATTGCTGCAGTCCTCTCCCAAGATCACAAAGGCTAGGGGCTGAGGTCTGCATTGTAGCAAAGCTATAAGAAATAATTTGCAACATGTCTGTTTTCATTACCATCAAACTGCCTGAAGTGCTCTGAGCATCACGAGGGCAAACCTTGAAGTTAAGAGTACTTAAATTTTAAATTTCTTATTTCCAGGGAGTGTTTCATATAAAACTTATCTTGGTTGCTAATGAACTTAATTATGGGACAGTACCTATTTGGCAGACCGGAAGTTTGCTTTTCCAGTACTTCTGAAGAGGCAACAAGCTTATAGCTTACATAGGCTTGGCAATTGAGGCTCAATTATGGTAAGAACAGAACACTTCTCATCCATAACCTTCTTTATTAGTGCTAACAAAGATGTCATTTATCCCAGGGATTTGCTCACAGGTCAACAGCCAATATAGTAAAGCATATTGGTTTTCTCTTTTTTACTCTCTGTGTGGTAAGATACTTACACTAAACCTTTAATTTACTAGGAAGGAGATTTTTAGGAACTGGGCAACCCAGAGTATTCCATAGGAGCTAATAATTGTCCTTCCTAACTCCTTGAGGGGGAAATATATGAAAGAAGAACCAGGAAGAAAGAGAGAAAGCATCAATGCAGCAAACTCCTGCCAGCCTGCAAATTCTAGTCCCCAAAAGAATTCCAGTGTACTTCAGTAGCAGAAAGAAAGAAAAGTGTAAGAGAGAGAACATCTGCTTCAGCCCAAGGGCAGAGCCTGAAAACTAGTCACTGAAAAGACAGGGAAGTAAGTCAAGGAAAGATCCAGAAACATTATGTAGCACACATGAATTTTAAGTGCAGAAACTCAGGTACACAAGAAATTTATTTATGTGATTCAACTTAAATTCTACTGTGAGTACCTATGCTACAGAATTGGCAGGAAATTTTATTTAAGCCACTATAGGGTTAATTGCCTCCAAAAATTATGCCAAAGAACTGGGAGGGGCTTAAGAGGCAACAGAGCATCAAGGAGACACATCTGGTCACCAGTCTTCGCTGGATACATCTAGAGTGTCCTTGTCATGCCATTAGATCTCAGGTCTTTGTTCTTTTGGGCCATGCTAATAGCACTGGGATTATGGGGAGGCTGGGAGTCTTAGGGCAGAGGGAAGGGGCCCCTGCTGCTTGTGGGACCCACAGACCTCTATCCTCTTCTCAGCCAAGGAGAAATGACTTTTCCATAGTTGCTTCCCTCAAAATCTCTCCCCACCCCCACCTCCTCCTGTTTCACATAGCCTTTGCAAAGAGTTTTCATTTTTATAAAACACCAAAAGTTTCAGGTAAACAGTATTTGCTTTTTGCCCTAAAAACTAAAGAATTGTGTGCATTACTATAAATTTTCCACCACCTACAGAATTGTAAAATAGCTCAAAGACAATGAAAGGTATAGATAATCAAAAAGGATACGCTAGACTGGACATCCAATAATTGTTTCTTCCTATTTCAAAGTCTCTTAATTTTTCCTAACAGTGTCTCCCCCACCCCATATGATCAAAATAATCACAAAGATCATTACTGATCACAGAAAAGGACTGGTCTCATAGGTGTTCCCTGATTATTTAGCAACAAAAGTATTAATTAACCATATAGGTCTCCTTGAGTTTGTTTTACACATCTAGAGCCATAAAGCAATAGAATATTAAAACTAATCAACAATATTCCAAACAAATCAATTATTTGTTAAAATATTTTTTATTTCCCTTAACATTTCATTTAGTCTCATGTTTTTCTTGTTCTGCTAGATCTTGGGTTATCAGTCTGCTTTCTTGAAACCATCTGTTTTCATTCTAAAGAGTCCTGGGATTCCTGACTCAGTCCACTGGTACTGTACAAAAGTTATCTAAGCTATATCACCTTAGCAGCCTGTACCCTAGAGACTATTCTTTGAAGCATCAATAGTTCAAAATACCTATGATTGTCCTTTTCCCTAGTGCTCTGAGTCTGTCTTTTTTGCAGACACAAACTATTTACTGTAGCTTATATAGCAGAGCCTTCAGGTCAGCATCAAAGTAAAACAGAGGCTTTCCTTAGCTAGTAGATATTTAATAGCTGTGCTTAATTTATTACTGTAACCAATAATATCAGAAGATAAGTAAGATTCTCTCTTGGTATACAGTAGGTAACTATTTCATAAAAGTTTTGGTCAGTGTTTCCCCTGAGGGTGAAAACATATTATGAACAGCAAGGGCACTGTCAAATCTCCAGACACTTCCCATAAAGCATACAATTTCTGAAATATTATATTAATGACATTTTACCTGCATAAACCTAACCTAGAGCACAGTGAGCCTTTCTTCTCAGATGTAACAGTAACTCCCTTCCTATGAAACTCCTGTAATGGTAACATATCAAACAAACCTAACTATTTCTAACTTCTCTTTTTATAAGATGAAAGAACAAATCTTCGTGACTTTCTAGGGGCCCTCTAGGAAATTTCAAACATAGTCTTAGGCTAGGCGTAGAAGATATTCTGAAAAAAATTTTTTTTTCCTAAATTTAGATCTGATCTTTAGAAGGCAAAAACAAAAGAGTTGTCAAAAAAAAAAAAAAATTGGGCACCTGATTAAGATAGGATCATAGCTACCTAAGAAACAGTACTTGGTTACCTAATTTTTCAAAGCAACAATAAAATATTGGAAAACAAGCATAGAAGGTAACATGATCATAAATAATATTGGCTCATTCATAAATTAGGAACCTTTGTTCTATACTTTTTTATTTCCTTAAATAATCAAAGACAAAATAAACAAAAAGGCATATTACACAAAAAGAATAACCTTACATATCATAGGGAAAGCATTAATCAGTAAAGCAAAGAAGTAAGCTCATCAGAACTGAGTGAACTTACTAAAATTTTTTTTTAACGTCTTTATTGAAGTATAATTGCTTTACAATGGTGTGTTAGTTTCTGCTTTATAACAAAGTGAATCAGTTATACATATACATATGTTCCCATATCTCTTCCCTCTTGCATCTCCCTCCCTCCCACCCTCCCTATCCCACCCCTCTAGGTGGTCACAAAGCACCGAGCTGATCTCCCTGTGCTATGCGGCTGCTTCCCACTAGCTATCTATTTTACATTTGGTAGTGTATATATGTCCATGACACTCTCTCACCCTGTCACATCTCACGCCTCCCCCTCCCCATATCCTCAAGTCCATTCTTTAGTAGGTCTGTGTCTTTATTCCCATCTTGCCACTAGGTTCTTCATGACCTTTTTTTTTTTTTTTTTAAACTTAAAATTTTAATATATTTCTCAGCTTCATTTCAAACACAGGTAATATAAACCAAGGCAAATCAAAGTCATTTTCAGAGTTTTGTCCTTCATTATGCTTTTTTTATATTTTGGAACAAACTGACACTTTACTTTAGAACTAAGAGTGGTCTCCAGACCAAAGAGGGTCCTGGAGATTCTTTAAGTGGGTATGCAAGGTTAAATCTATCCTCATAATAAAACTAAGACTTTATTTGACTTTTTTATTCTCCTTCTCTCATGACTGTATAGTGAGTTTTTCCAGTGGCTGTATGATCTATGATATCTCATCAGACTGAATACAGAAGCAAATAAGAGAATCCACCTGACTTCTATTAAGCTGAACATTAAAGATTTTTTAAATTATAAAACAATGTATAAACAATAAGTTACTTATGTTAACATGAAATAGCTTCATCACTGCTGTTTACAAATGAACCAACAAATAAATATTCTTAACTTCTTAGTTTTAATTTCTAATACAGTAAATATCGATAGACATAACCCACATAACAAAAGCTCTAGGGATCCTTAATGGATTTTAATTTAAGAGCATGTAAAGGGTCCTGAGACCAAGTATTTTGAGTATTGGACTTTTTTTTAAATATTTTTTTTCCTGAAAAATGAAAGAACATGCATAGTTTTACTTGTGTGTCATTATTACTTCTAACATAATTGCAACCACCCATATTTATTATAATGTTTAAGAAAATCACTAATTTCTATTTCACAGCAAAAATTAGGGGGCATCGATCATTGACAAATCATACATAAGCATTTTAGCAGACTAGCAAAGTTCATAAACACACAGAATACAACTTTGTACAGCCACACACATCCCCTTTGTACCTTCTTAATGTAGCAAAAATGAAAACATACTCATTAACACGACCCAAAGATATATCCTCTCTATGGCATATTAAAATAAGAAGCAGGGACTTCCCTGGTGGTGCAGTGGATAAGACTCCATGCTCCCAATGTAGGGGGCTCGGGTTCGATCCCTGGTCAGGGAACTAGATCCCACATGCATGCTGCTACTAAGAGTGCACATACCACAGCTAAGGAGCCCATGAGCGACAACTAAGGAGCCCATGTGCCGCAACTAAGGAGCCTGCCCGCCGCAACTAAGACCTGGTGCAACCAAATAAAATAAATAAATAAATAAATAAAATTTTTTTTTAAATAAGAAGCAAAGTATAATGTATTAACTAAAGTCATGCTTAGTAAGCAGTGATCGAGTATTCTGTTGTACTTAGAAATCAAGGTATCTCATGATTATTCATTAATTAACGAATTTAATAGCTGTTCAAGATTTTAAATTACTTAAAAATCTTGAAAATTATTTTCAAGCTGACATTCTACAAACATAATTACTATTGAAATTAAAAGTTTGTCAGAATAATGATTCTATTTCATTGAACCAAATTTTAGATTTTTCACAATCTTAAGTATTATATAAGAATAGCGTTAGACTCTTTGATGAAGTAACCTATATAATTTTAGGAAAAAACAAACCCAAGCGAAATAAAATGTATTTGCCTACTTAACACTGATAAATAAGAGAAAGAATATGGCTGGGCTTGCTTATTAACCAAAATAATTAAGCTAGTCTCATTTGCCAGAGATTTACCTTAACTATGTGAACTTGATTCTTAAAATTATAATAAGAATATTTTTTTAGTGCAGCATATTTAAAATAGTATAAGATAAATTTTCTTATTATCTGGGAACTTTAGGAATATTCTATTTATGTAAGTACTTATCTCTAAATCAGTCAGAATAGAGTACCTTTAATTTAAGAGACATTAGAAGTGTTTTGGTGTGTTCGGTTTTCTCCCCATTGGCAAAGCAAACTTTTTTGTGGGCCTAAGATCAGGGCTCTTCTCTTCATGCCCCACTAAACCAGAGAGTTGGGGATGAGAGGCTCTTGTGTTCCCCTGCAACACCTCCATCACATTGAAATTCAGATGGAGAGACCCAGGGTAGGGGACACCCTGAATCTGCAGCATACTCCGAGGAAGGCCCAATCTGCATGGTGGTCTCACAGGCATATAATTTATGAATACACTCCAGAAATAGGAAACCATTTCATACTCACAAAACAAGATAAATGCCTTCCTGGATCACAGACACATAGACACACGACCACATAAAGAATATACAGCTTCAGGGACTTCCCTGGTGGTCCAGTGGTTAAGAATCCACCTTCCAACGCAGGGGACGTGGGTTTGATCCCTGGTCGGGGAACTAAGATCCCATATGCCGCAGGGCAGCTAAGCCTGTGCGCCGCAACTAGAGAGCCCGTGTGCCACAACAAGAGAGCCCGCATGCTGCAACTACTGAGCCCACACGCTCTAGAGCCCGCATGCCACAACTAGAGAGAAGCCCACGCACCGCAATGAAGAGCCCACTCGCCGCAACGAAAATCCCGAGCGCCACAACTAAGACCGGACACAGCCAAATAAATAAATAAATTTTTTTTTTTCAAAATACAGCTTCAGCTCTACAACTTCAACCACAGATTAAGAGTAAACACAGAAACAAACAAACAAAAAAAATTAGTCTACAAATAGATATTTTCCTTCCTAGAGGTCACAAAATTCTTAATTGGTTTAGGCTCAAAATGACAGTAAGACAAATAAACAAGAAAGACTAACAAACCAGATTCTCTATCTTCTCTTACGTAACAGAGAATAGATTTCAATCACCCATTTATAGGAATCACCAAATGGTCAGACCATAAAACCGAATTCTCAATCATTGATGCTACAAAGGGGAATACCTTATTGGCCATGCATAGAACCAAAATTAATAGAGGAGGCAAAAATAGAGAAACCAAAAGTTAGCAGATTTCAGGTTTTATTACTACTTGGCATACACTCCAGAAACCAAAGAAAGATGTATGCAGGTTTAAGCCACCCATAAAATGCACTTTTCTGGCAATTGAGTTTACTTGGTTTTGCCAGATAAATCAATACGGCATCTCAGTGGAGCCTTCAGAATTGTTAAGGTATAGTTTTGTAAAGATAAAATCATGAATCTCATATTTTTTTATTTTATAAAATGTGTCAGTGATTTTTTTTAACTCATTAATGAGGGAACCAGTAAGATGTTGCAACTGGTTCTAAGAATTCAAAGAACAGAGACACCTATAGGTAATCAGAAATGCTGAAATCAATCTGCTAACGGATGCAAAACTGTTCTATATCCACAGGAGAATAATCAATTACACTGCCACCAACAGAGTTAATTTGCATTTCTTTGGATACTAGTCATGTTCACCGTCAGTTTTCTACAGCTTAATTTTTATAAAATAGCACAAAGACAGTGAAAGGCACAAATAACCCAGAAGGTTGTTTGGACATCCAATCATCTTTTTTGCCCATTTCAAAGTCTTTCATAATTTATCTGACATTGTTTGTTCTTACTTGAGTTGAGGGAAAGACCTGTCTCCTTCATCCATTCGTGTTTCTTCTTCCTATCTGGATCTAGCTTTCAGAACATCAGACAGAGATCCTTCCTGCTTCTGTAGGTAGACAAAAATTTAAGAACAGTGATGATTCTCAGCTTTTATTGCTATGTCTGGTACAAGCTTTCCATCACAAGAAACATGAAGCATTTCTTCATGTTCAGATAGAATGAAAAGGGGCATTTTTACAACAGAAATGATTTTTTTTCAAGAAAAATAAAATACTTTCATTCATTTAACAAGTATGTAGTGAGCATATATGCTTTCCAAATTCTGTATCATTACCCATAAGGCCCTGCATGTATGGCCTCTGCCTGTCTCTCCAACCTCCCCTTATGCCTCTTTCCTATTCATTCAGTACCTTCCATTGTCTTTTCAGTTCTAGACAAACTCTTTACTGCTCTTGAAGGTTTTGTATATACTTTTCTCTGCCTGGAATTCTCATCCCTCCACAATTCTCATGGCTGAGTCCTTCTCATCCTCACCACCTCTTTTAAAATGGCCTTTCCTTATTCTCCACCTCACGCCGTTATTCTCTATCCCAGCACCTGCTTTTTTCCTTCATAGCATGTACCACACTTTATAGTTATTTTATTTGTTGTTTTACTTATTTTAGACTGTCTCCTCCTCCAGTAAACTATAACAGGACATCCTTGTGCCAGGGACCATGTGTATCTTGTTCACTATTAAATCTCTAGCACAAATAGAATTCCTCATACATAGTAGGCACTCAAAAATATTTGTTGAACTAGCGAATGAATGAAACTCATGTGCTAATCACCATGGACTCATTATACAGAGGGTTTCTGATCTCACAAACTTTATAATACAATAAAGGATACATATCTGTTATCAGGCAACTGCAGTATTACTTAAGTGTATGATGTCAGGAGGACACAGTATTATAAGAACACATAAGAAAGGCCTGGAGATTTCTGCTTCTACTATGATGAAGTGGCTTATTTGGACCAACTCTCCCACCAAGGACAACTATAAAAGCTATGGTGGCACAGTGGTTAATAATCTGCCTGCCAATGCAGGGGACACGGGTTCGAGCCCTGGTCCGGGAAGATCCCACATGCTGCGGAGCAACTAAGCCCGTGAACCACAACTACTGAGCCCCCATGCCACAACTGCGGAAGCCCACGTGCCTAGAGCCCATGCTCCACAACAAGAGAAGGCACCGCAGTGAGAAGTCAGCCCACCTCAACAAAGAGTAGCCCCCACTCACTGCAACTAGAGAAAGCCCATGCACAGCAACAAAGACCCAACACAGCCAAAAATAAATAAATAAATAAATTTATTAAAAGTAAATAAATAGATAAAAGCTATGTAAATCTTTTAAATTTTTTGAAGAATAAGAAAAAGAAGGTGTCCAAAGAGAACAACTAAGACAGATGGGATTCAAGGTACCAAGATCTCAGAGAAAAGTGAACCACAGAGAAGTTGAACTGGAATTCTTCACCATATATTTCCTCAAGGCATTTACTAATTCCTAAGCCAGGAGGGACAGGGGATGATGTAATGGTCAAGAGGCCAAGAATCTAAGCATAACAGAATAGCTAAAAGGCTAAGAAAATAAGTAGAGTTTTCAACAGTCTTAAGAGTTCAAGACCTGCCGTGGAGGAGGGACCCTGGCAAATATCTCAGGCTTTCAGTTTAAACCCTTGAAGTGCTGTGATCTAAGAATAAGGACAAACTGGAAAAAAACCAGACTTCGCAAAGACTGCAATTGAGCCTCAAATTATCTCAGTCTCTGATTATATCAAGGTAATCTTAGTTAAGCTGCCAGAAGAAATTAAATTCTTTCTGGAGGAATATATCACCATTTAAAACCTCTAAATTTTTTTCATATATAATGTTTGGACTTTACCAGAAATACCAGACATAGCACAAAATAACTAAAAATTTAGAAGGGAAAACAAGATAGTACAACCCTAAAAATGGTCCTGACATTTATATTGTCTCATATGGACTTTTAAAAACTGTAATCAATGTGTTTAAGAAAAAGAAATGGCAAAGTAAAGAATTTCACTAGAAAATTAGAATCTATTTATAAAAACCAAATGAAAATTTGGAAAAAATATGGAAAAGAGCATAAAAGACATATGGGATTTGGTGAAAGGTGTAACATGTGTAATTGGAGTCCCAAAAGGAAAGGAGAGAGTGAACAAAAGCAGTATTTAAGAGATACTGGCAGAGAGTTTTCCAAAACTAATAAAAGACATAAAGCCAGATATTCAAGGAGTTCTGCTAATCTCAAGCAGGATAACTACAAAGAAACCATACCTAGGTAGTCATAGCAAAACTACTGAAAACCAAGGGCAAAGAGAAAAATCTTACCAGAAGGACACGTTACCTTCAAAGGACCAAAAATAGAACTAACAGAAATGATTTAAACAGAAATTATGGAACTCAGAAAACAATGGAGGGACTTCCCTGGTGGTCCAGTGGTAAAGAATCTGCCTTCCAATGGAGAGGACACAGGTTCAATCCCTGGTCGGGGAACTGAGATCCCACATGCTGCAGGGCAACTAAGCCCACGCACCACAGCTACTAAGCTTGCACGCCTCAACAAAAGAGCCCACGTGCCGCAAACTACATACCCCATGCGCCCTGGAGCCCGTGCACCACAACTAGAGAGAGAAAACCTACACGCCACAACTAGAGAGAAGCCCACATGCCACAATGAAGACCCGACGCAGCCAAAATAAAATAAAATAAAATATTAAAAAAATAAAAACAATGTGTTCAAAACAGAACTTCTAAAACAAAAGAGAGAACAATGGAATGGCATTTGTAAAATGCTGAAAGAAAATAAAAGCTAGTGTGGAACTGAACTAGATAAAAACTGAACAGACCTATCCTAAAGGGAGTTCTTCAGTGGGAAAGATTATGGAAGCATGAAAATGCAGAAAGGACTAAAGAGCAAAGGAAAGGGTTAATATGTTGGTAAATGTAAATGAATTGTTGATTATATGAGATAATATCTTGAGGTTTAAATGTGTATAAATATTATATATTGAATATATAGAGTATATATTTGTATAGTATATGTAGAATGTATATATATAATAGTTATATATATACACACATATTTATAATGTATATAGAATATATGATACATGATAGCACAAAAAGGAAGGAGGAATGGATGGAGTTAACATGTTTTAAAGTTCTTACATTGGGAAGTGATAAAAATACCAAATTATGATAGATTGTAGTAAGTTAAGAATGCATGTTGTAATCTCTAAAATAACCACTAAAATAATAAGAGAATGTGTAACTAACAAATAGAAGAGAAAGAAAATTAAATAACAAAAAAATTTTGGTGAATTGAAAGAAGACATGAAAGAAGAAAAAGAAATAAAAACAAAAGTGACAAATAGGTAATGAATAGGAGGGCTATAGTTTTAAACCCCATTTATAGCAATAATTATATTAAATGTAAATGGACTGAGTCCTCCAATTAAAAATTGTCACTCTGGATTTTACAAAACAACAAATTGCATGATGCTTATAAGAGACCCACCTTAAATATAAGGACACAGCTCATTGAAAGTAAAAGATGAGAAAAATGTTACAAGGAAAGATAGCTGGTATGACTCTCTTGATATCAGAGAAAATTAAGATAAAAAGGATTACTAGATATTAGGTGGAGGGACATTTCCTATTCATATATTTACATGGATCAGTTTATCAAGTAAATTCTAAATTATTGCATCTAATAATATAACCTAAAAATAAACATAAATCAATAATCAATCTACTATCCAGCCCTGGGAATTCAGGGGAGGCTGAGAAGATGACTGAGATTGAGAGTCATCTCAGAGATTGAGAGAGAAGAGGGTGGAAAGAAAGAGTATTCTAAATGGAAGGAAGAACATTTTCAAAGATTTGAGGCAAGAAAGTGTAAAACCTGACAGCAATATAGTCCTGCTGGAATGTAGAGAGAGAGAGATTAAGGAAGTGGAATGGGGCTTGGAAAAGGATTGCCTGATAAGAGCAATGATTGGCAAAAGGGGACTAGAAAATACAAGAATCTTAGCTATGATATTTAAAAGCTGAGACTTGTTTCTGGAAACCAGGAAGTTATTGAAGTATTATATATTGATTTGATCAGATTTGTTTCCAGGAGGCCTCTCTCACTACTGTGGCGGGAATAAATTGGAGGAGGGCAGGAGTGTTGGCAGAGAGACCTATTTCAGTAATTCAGGTGAGATGATGTTGGCTGAGGCTGTGGAGATAGAAGGAAACAGCTTTTAAAAATAAAGTGTCCCATAACTTGTGAAATATTTAAAATTTTAGTAGGTTACTAGACTCTTGGATTAGTGAGCAGGAAACTCAGTAATAGACCGAGAGGTTGTGTTACTTAAGAGAAACTTTTTAAACTGCAATATTTTTCTTTATGTTTACAAAACCAACTACAAGGCAGTATTGCCTTTCCTTTCCAAAGATCATGTTTTGTCAGATGGCTCTGGGTTGATCATAACCTTAGGTTGGTTGTGTTGGTAATAGCAGAATATACAGTTGGAGCAATTAAACACCCTTGACTTTCTGTTTTAGAGCTCCCTCCCTAAATTTTTAGTTGACTTATTTAGATTTGGTAATCTGTGGGCAAATGTCCAAGTGTCTCCTCAAGGAATGTGCATCATTTTAAGTTACTAGACAGAATAGTGTGTGATGCATACATGTGGCTTCCCTGCCCAGGCACAGCTACTTAAGTCATATTTATTAACATCCTTTCTCAGACATAAAATTCTGTCTTAAAAGAGAGACAGCAACCTATCAAGTAATGATTTATATGTTAATGTGGTTACTTGGTTTACTATCTAACTACTTCTATTAGAATGTACCTTTTATGAAGGAAGGGACATTGTCTCTTTTGCTCAAGGCTGTATCTCCCTGTACATAGATTGATACTCAACATATACCAGGTGCTCAGTAAATATTTACTGAATGAATAAATGAATGAGGAATGAAGGAATATTTGTCTTAAATCAACTTCACTAAAATAAGGTGTTTCTTTTCATTTCAATCTTATAAATTTATTTTTTTTTTCATTTAAAGTTTGAAAGTCTGATATTAGAATGTTCGAAAGTAAAGTGATTATTTTTCATATTTGCAGGACTATCTCAAGCAGGTGCTGGACATTGATCTTCATGCCCAGATCCATTTTGGCAGGGTTTTTATGAAACCAGGGTATGAAAATAATCTTGTTATCTAATATATGGGGTTGGTTTGGCTTGCTTTGACTAACAAAGTTTTTAAATGCTTTCTTTTTACATTTTCTATTATGGATTATTTATTCTAATAAAAGAAATATTATAGTATTAGAGTTCTTTGAACAAGTGTATGTCCTATCTGAAATGGGAATTCATCTTTATAAATCACTGGGTCTGGTTTAAACAAAGCAAAACAACTTTCCAAACCTTTTCTCCCCTTTAATTCTCATGTCTAGTTCCTTCCTTCTCTTTTTCTGCTTCTTTCTCTCAGTTAAAAAACATTTCAGTATGAAAATTCTCAAACGTACACAAAAGCAGGGAGTACAATGAAACCCCATATACCCATCACCCAACTTCAGTAACTATCAACATTTTTCCATAATCGTTTTATCAATCCCCTTCTTCACCTTTTTGGGGGGACAGAGGGCTGGATTGTTTTAAAGCAAGTTCTAGACATGTCATTTTAGTATACGTCTCAGATATTAATAACAACAGCAGTTACATATGTAAGCAGTTACATTATCTTACATAATCACAATGGTATTATCTCAGCTAACAAAATAAATAAGAATACCTCAGTATCATCTAACACCCTGATCGTATTTGAAAATTCTCCCAAATGTCAAGGAAAAGTATGCCTTCTTACATATGTTTTGTTTGAATTAGGATTCGAGTCAGGTCTACTCACTGTATTTGGTTAAGTTTCTATTAAACAGGAACATTTACCAACCACCGCCCTCGTTTTTTGGCATGCCACTGACTTGCTGAAGCAACTGAATCTTTTGTCCTAGTTTTGTCCTAGTGAATGGATTTGGCTGATTGCTTCCTTGTGGTGGCATTTAATTTGTTCCTGTCTCTCTCCAGTATATTCTGTACATCAGAAGTTAGATCTAAAGGTTTGATAAGATTCAGATTCAATTTTTTTTTGTAAGAATACTTCATGAATAGTGTTTCATACTGCTTCTTACTACCTCCCAAGAGGAAAGAAAAGTAACCACATACCTAGATCTTGCATATCTCCTGAAAACTAATAGCTCCCTCAGGAAGGGCTAATGGAGGTTCTGTAATCCATTGTAAATCCTCAAAGAATGCAAACATTGGTGTTGATAAAATATGTGTGGCCATGTCTTTAAACAACAGCCTGCCTGTTCAGACCCCTGCTCCTCTATAAACCTGTGATATGTAAACATTATAAAAACACTGTTGAAAGCCCTCAGTGTGTGGGTGAGCATTCCAGCACACCTCCGTGCTGTCAGGGACAACAGTAATGATGCTTTAGTTCAGGGTCATACTCTGATGGGTGCTCATATGAACCCTAAGAGAAAGTAGAGGTGGGACTTACCATTTGTTACAAGTGAGCCATGGGAACTAGCAGCAAATTCCAGAAACCTTTTTTAAGTGTTAAGCCAGCCCTCCTAATCCCCTGATTTATTGGATACCTTGTGTTAGTTCTAAGGCAGAGATCAGGCTTTACATTTAAGTATGAAGTTAAGATTGTCCCTAAAGCCTTCTCCACAATGTAATAGAATTTAGAATTCTTGGCATTGTATTTCTGTAGTTGCTCTGATATGCTGCCACTGACAAGGCCCTTTTACTATTGAAGGTGTTGGACTGGGATCATTCTTATTAAGAATATCTTGTCTTAAGCAAATATTATTATGCTATGAGTACACAGGCTTTTTTTTACTCTGTCCCCATGGGCAGTACTAATTTGATTAGAATACAGAGGACATCCCAAAAGTATGTCAATGTACTTCTCACTAATCTCAAAAATTGAATTGATTATTCCTTTGCAGTGAGAAAGAAGCTGACATTACTTACCCTCAGTTCTAGAGGAGAAATATTTGTATAATATCTATTATTTAAATTATCTATTATTTAAATTAATCTCAGCACCCATGATGTATAATTTTGGTACTTATTTTATTTTTAGTCTATTACTTACCACTTACTTCAGCTGTAGGAGTTCATCAGTTCATACTGTTTATTCTCCTCCCTTAAAGTCATAATATTCTGTGACTTCGGTTATTGTATAAAAGCTGTTACATTCTGATCTCAAGAGGAAAAATGAACAATAGGTGTTGAGTTTCAAGGAAATGGCTTTCCAGATCCTAAACAAAAACTTCACAGTCTAGCAATAAAACACTCATGATAGCAGTGCACATAACAAAATGTTTTATTGTAATGGAATCTTTTTAAAATGAGTACCTTCAGAGAAATCACAGTAGCTGTCTGCAAGGTTCAAAAGATGATTTAAATTGGCTTTAAATATAGTAGAAGGAAGGTGTAATGCATTCCCTCCTCAATCTTATTATGTGTGTTAGTTTGCTATTAAAAAAAAAATGGTTTAGAACTTTAAGTGGGCTTCCTTTAATTGGCCAGAATTTTATACTTGTCTGAAGATAAGAAGAATTAAAGGTAATTGCTACTTAATAGTAGAATAAGAAGAAATATAAAAAAGCTCAAGAACAATTTAGCTTTGCTCTTCCCACATACAGTGCATTCAGAATGCAATTAACCTCTTTCCTTTTAGACATGGAGATACTCAAAAAGCATTTGGAATATTATCAACCACATCTACCAATCACAGTTTTTATGGGTCATCTACAGTGAGCATAGCTGTTGTCAAAAATGTATCTTGGAAATTATTTTCATCACACAGTAACAGTCATTGCCAAATAACCTATCTATAAATGGATATGACAGTCTAATCTCAGTTTTCTAAAACACAGCAAAGAATCAGGAAGTAAGCAAAAAAGGCCTCAGAGTAGCCAAAAATAGATGTTACGAAGTCCATGTAATAACACTTCACAGTGTCCCCTATGAGAGCCTTATCTAATTATGAGCCATAAAGTTAGAAAAACCTTGGTTCAAATCTTAGTATCTGAGTGATTTTGGCCAAATTGCTTAATCTCTCTGAGTCTCATTTTCCTCATCTGTAAAATGGGATGACAATTGTCACCTCATGGGATTATTGTAAGAATTAAATGAAATAATGGATATAATGTTTAGATATTTCTTTAAAAATAGTAACTTCTATTATTACTATTATTATTATCATTCCAACAGTATAACTATTACTACTGCTCTCTGGTTCCCAAACCTAAGGCCAGCTTTAAGGGTCAAGATGATGGCAGTCTAGCATTATGGGGACCTACATAAAAAAAACTAGGGGAAAAAAAACAGAAACAAGAACTATAGAAACACCACCACGTGTACTGTCATGTTATGGTTTAATACCCCTGTGACCCAAAATCTCTGTATCATAGCAGAGTAGAATCAATTCATAATGATGGCTGCAATTCATCAAAAATGTTAATGTTCATCATATTATTGCAAAAGGTATTGAGTGAGTGATCCTTTCTTCTTTCAACCAACGAGCAAAAATAGTAAAAAGAAAAACAATTTGGGTGCTTAAAAGGGTAATTTTTCAGCTACTTGGAAATTTCAGCATTCCCTAAGAATTTTGCATCACTCAAGTTTCATTAATGTAATAAAAATTTTAGCTGAAATTCTATATTAAGGGTAGTCAATAGAAAAAAAACACCATTATTAACCACCTGCCCTCTTCACACTCACACCCCTCTCCACACCCCCATGATGAGGGTTCATGTCAGACTTTTGAGGAAGTATAATTTGATAATATTTTTAAATTACTATTGCTTTAATTTTGTTCTAGTCATGGTATTTTATTTATTTTGACATTTCAAAACATTCCCTTCATAGGAGGGAAGCTTTTATGTCTATTGCTGAGTATAGTCTTAAAGGGCTGAGAAATACTCATCTTGAACAATAGGTAGTTATCTGATAGACATGTATTACCAGGTAGTCTTCAGATAAAAAGAATGATTGTTATTCTCCAGCAGAAAAAAAAAAAACGTATAGACATTGTTAACTAGAGGGGTGGAGAAACTCCAGGATTTGGGATAAGCTTCTATGGCACTGGCAAGAAGGAAAAAAAAGTAAACTACAGAAAACCAGGAAGTTTGGTTACTTGAAAACAGAAGATGCTAAAAAAGAATTAATTTAAATGCTCTTGAAACACTTCAGGTTATAAAGATTTAAAGGAGGGTCAACAGAAAAGTACTTTTACACGATAGGTGACCTGTATGAGGAACAATGTAACAAGAAAACTGCAGTATTTACTCCTCAGATTGCTTAGCAGTCACTAACAAACAACCTCTACTTTTCCTCTAGCCTGCCAACGACATTTGCAACTTTGGATATTGATGGTGTACGAAAAATAATCTTTGCCCTACCAGGTAAGAATAATTGAAATAGTTTCTTTTGCTTTTTCTGGAAAAATGACCAAAATCTTTTTGTTTCCCAGGTGACCAGTCCCCTATCAGAGCGCATGATTTGGAATCTGAAAGACCTGGGTTCAAATCCCAGCTTTTCATACTGTATGACCTTGGGCAAATCACATAACCTCTCTGAAGCTGTTTCTTCATCTATAAAATGAGGCTAATTAGGGTTGGTGTGAAAGTCAAATTAGTATCTTTCAAAGCACATTCCAGACCCTAAGATGATAATCAGGAGTTAACTGTCACTACATCTTTCTGGGGCACCTGCTTTTCCTTACAGGAAATTGGTCAAAGTTAGCAGTATAATTACCTCTCACAACTAGAGTATTATGCTCAAGGGGCCAAAGGGCCTTGAATCGCCTATGGAAATACTAGAACAAAAAAATATAAAGCTGCCTTTGGTTCTCACCAGATTTGGACTGGTTGGGGATAGCAGCAACACGGAAGGAGGGGCTTCAAATACTGATGCTTCTCAGCCAAATCCCAGGCATCATCAGTCTGACCACATCATTATCCCCACCCTCTCCCACGTGAGCAGAAACTCACATGTTCAGATTATAGAAAAAGCAAAGTGGTTCAGTTTACAATTTTTGGACTTTGGCTGTGCATTTAAAGCCATGTTTTAAAGCCATTACTAATCTTAATAAATTCTAAAGCAGTTTAGAAATTTTGTATATCTACTTATTTTTTTCAATTTTAAAAATTATCCTCTGATCTGTAGCAGTGTCCCATTCTCTATTTTTTGGCATAGATTCCTTTAGAAAATAACCTACTTATTCCTTTCAGATGTACAAGTCTGGTGGCTTTGGAATATTTACCTGCTTTTTTATATTAAATAAAGCTCAAAGTACAGATAGAAAGAAAAGAAGGCAGGCAGAAAATTTTAGAACTTTAAAAACATGTTTAAAGCCCCTATCTGTAAGCATAAAAGAGAGTATGTTTCTCTCATATAGGAAATTTTAAGAGCGAGGTCATGTAAATAAAGTTTTAGTCCTCGAAATATTTCTGTGGTACAAAACTCCTTAGGGCCTTTAATACATCCCTAGATACTCTGAAAACCATTAAATAGAGAAATGAGATCATCTTCCTAGCTTCATTTTGACTAGAAGAGACTGTTTTTGTTGTCTACAGAAGATATGACTTGACCTACGAAGTATGTTATAGTGGGAGCCTATTTTGCCATTACTAAGTGTTGTTGATCTGCCAAAGAAGTTATAATTAAATAGCCTATTTTCAAATTGCTACTTTGAGATTTTCACTGCTCAGCCTGAAAGTACCAAAAGAGGGCAGCAACAATTCACATGTTCAGATTGTAGAACCAGCAAAGTGGTTCTTTTTATAAGGATTTGAAAACTCAGAATTGGATTTTTGGTTTCTTAAGGTCCTTGCAATTAAAGCCATTACTAATCTTGATAAGTTCTAACGCAGTTGAAAAGTTATGTGTTATCTACTTGTTTTTTTTTTAACTTTTTAAAATAACTATAGTAACGTGTTCACTGTAAAAACATTAGAAAACACAGATAAGCATTAAGAAATGTTATCCATAATCTCCCTCCCCCTGAAATAACCACTATTTGCAATTTTCTTGGTGTTGATTTTTCCAGTCCCTTTTCTTATATAGAGCAATTCATTTTTTATAGAGTAATTTTATAAAACAGTAGCATTACAAGAATACTGTAATCATTGTTGAACAATAGCTTTCTTATTTCTTTTTCTTTTTTTTTTTCCTTTTTTTTGCTTTTCCAGAAAAATTTCCATCTGTTTGTATTTTGAGGCAAGAGGAAAGCAATTGATTCTCATTAAGAGTCTGCTGTTCTGTGGGACAACTCACTTTTTCTATTGAAATAATCAATGTCACTCATCACAACTTTTTTTAACAACTTAAAAAAAAACTATTCTTAACTGCTTTTGTGGTAGAAGAAAATTAAAGGTATGGTTTTAGCTAGTAATAGGCTAAACTGACCATTGCTTTTATTTTGATGATGAAATTAGCGGCACAAAGCCAGGCCAAGGGAACCTAAAATATAATAAGCATTCCCCACCCCCTCTCTATATATATATGCATACTCACATACCACTGTATAAAAGTATTAGTAAAATTTGAATTTTAGAACCAAAAGGAATATTAAGAATCATATCATCCAAACCTTTCATTTTGTGGATGAGTAACGTTAGACCCAGAAAGGTTTGGAACTCTTGCCTGGGTCGCATGGCTTGGTTAGTTAACAATACCACACAAGAAGCTAAATCTGTTATTCTCAGCTCAGTCATTTTTTCATAGCCCACCTTACCTCTCTTTGAAGTGCATGACACACCCAGATTTCTTCTTGGAGAGGTACAGTTGAATTCCTCAAATTTTTCTTATAACTGCAAAAGAACTTGGTATTTGTATTAATCTGCTCAGGCTGCCATAACAGAATATCACAGACTGGGTGGCTTAAACAACAGAAATTTATTTTCTCACAGTTCTGAAGACTGAAAGTCTAAGATCAAGGTGCCAGCAAGGTTGGTTTCTGTTACGATCTTTCTTCCTTGCTTGCAGATGGCCACCTTCTCTCAGTGTCTTCACATGGCCTTTCTTCTGTGTATACACACTCGTGTTTCTTCCTCTTTTTATAAGGATACCAGTCCTATTGGATTAGGGCCTCACCCTTACAACCTCATGTAATTTTGGTTACCTCTTTAGAGGTCCTTTCTCCAAATACAGTCACATTGGGGGTTAAGACTTCAACATATGAATTTGAGGGGAACATAATTCAGTTCCTAAGAGTATTTGCCTTCAAGTCCTTCACATCTTAAATCATTTAGTTTTATATTTTTGGTTTAAAGAAATTTCTGGTTAGAGGGGATTATGGATAAATTTCTTTATTCTTATCCTACTTGCTAAATTTTTTTTGCACTGAGCATGTACTACTATGGTAATTTTAGAACATTTTAAAAATAGCAAGTGCAAACTCATTACTAAAGGCTTTCAATGTACGGCTCTCAGGAAAGCAGATATAAATGGTGTCAAACAGCTTCTGTGCATCAGAAATATCTGCGTTTCACTGCTAGATCCAAATATTTACACCCTCTGTGGCATTTGGTTGACTACAGCTCTATTCTGGCATCCTTTTGGATTCAAGGTGATTCAGAAGAGGAATGCTAGTGGTTAGTCATTTCACTCTCTATGATACCTGAAGGTATAGACAGTCATAATTATTTGGCAAATTTTTATGTGTGTACTATAAATAACTGCTTGGTTGACTTTCAGGGAATCCTGTGTCAGCCGTGGTCACCTGCAATCTCTTTGTTGTGCCTGCACTGAGAAAGATGCAAGGCATCTTGGATCCTCGGCCAACCATCATCAAAGCCAGGGTAATGTTTTCTAATGACGGGAAACCAAAACTGAAGCCTGATAACAAATTAGGATATGATTTTTTAACTGCCCAAAACAAACATCTAGAATTTTATATTAGTTTTGAGGAAAAATGTGGTTATATTCCCCTCTTAATGATAGAAAACAGAGGGAAAGGAGTCCCTTTTATTCCCTTCCCACATTATTCCATGACTCCTAAAGTGAATAATTTTCTCCAGCTAGGAGTCCATTTAGGATTGGATATGTAATGACAAAATGGTCAATAGAATACTAAACTAATACTAAACCCATATGGAAGGAGGGACAAGAATTCCCTTTCCCCTATGTAAACTTAGAGAGAACAGCAATTTAGCTGATCACTTTTTCTGTGACCCCGCTGATAAATTTTAAACAGTTCAGAAAAAGACAATTAAAGGACAAGAAAGAGATTCTAGTGAAGCAGAAGAAAAGGGAGACCATATTGTTTGGAAAAAGGACCACTAAGGCTGAGGAAATATACCTGCAGTAAAAGTCACTCAGAAATTAGAGTCCCCTTCTCCACCAACACTAACTTCAGTTCGCTTTACTACTACTAGTCAACTAATTATGTAACACAGTTTCTATGTAATAACTAATGAACAATTTTCCTGGCAATTTAAACTATAATATTAAATCAGTACTCTTCTTTCTTTTAAGCTTTACTAAGGCATAATTGATATACACAAATTGCACATATTTAATGTAGACATTTTGATGAATTTGGACATATGCAAACACCTGTGATACCGTCATCACAATCAAGGTACTAAACATATCCATCACCTCCAAACATTTCTTTGTGTTCTTTGATTCGTTTGTTTATTTCATGCTAAGAACATTTAACGTGAGAACTATCCTCTTAAAGTATTTTGAAGTGCACAGTACCACATTGGTAACTACAGGTAATATGTTGTACAGCAGATTCTTTAAAACGTATTCACCTTGCATAACAGAAACTTTATATCCATTGAGCAACAATTTCCCTTCCCTCCTCCCCTCAGCCCCTGACAACCACCATGCTATTCTCTGCCTCTGTGAGTGACTATTTTAGATACTTCCTATAAGTAGAATCATGCAGTATTTTTGTAACTGGCTTATTTCACTTAGCATCGTGTCCTCTAGGTTTATCCATGTTGCCTCATGGAAAACAGTATGGAGGTTACTCAGAAATTAAAAGTAGAACTACCATATGATACAGCAATCTCACTTCTGGGTATATGTCCAAAAGAATTGAAATCAGGGTCTCAAACAGATATTTGCACTCCAGTGTTCATTATAGCATAATTCACTATACAAAGATAAGGAAACAACCCAAATTTCCAACAGCAGATGAATGGGTAGGGAAAATGAAGTGTATGTGTACAATGGAGCATTATTCAGCTTTAAAAAAGATCAGTCATTGAACATCAAAAGGTATAATTGGATGCCTGTTATATGAGAATATAATGGCCTATGGACTGATTAAAAAACAGATATTGAAAATGATAGAACTATGATTTATAAGAAATATAAACCAGTTTTATTATTTTTCGGAGATGAAAAATATAACTAGGTTATAGAAACTTTGGAAAAATTAACTTAAAACTGATCTGCACCAACAGGTGTAAGAATTTTTAAAGTTACTTGATAAATTTTAGATGATTTGTAAGGCAGATGAGCTCGAGCGCCTCTCTGTTGGACTAATGAAATCAGTGCCTCATAACTTCTCTAGTACTTTTAAAAGTTAGTGTAAAGCTCCTTTAACCACTCTTTGGAAGCTTTGACCAGACTTGAGCAGAGTCCGGGCCCTCAGTACCAACCAGGGCCTGGAGCATGTCACCTGGGACCTCCACTCTAATAGAATCCCCTCTGGTCATCTGTTTTCTCACAAACTCTCTTCTCCAATCTGTGCAGCTTAGTCCAGCCTCTTCCCCAAGTCTCCTGGAGCTTTCACCTTCCCCTCATTACCACCATCAAACCTTCCCAAGACTTTCAGGTCTTTGGCAATCGTCTAAAAGTCTTCTCTCCCTCACCTCTTATCATCAGTTGCTTTATTTCCATAATTCTAAATAACTTTATTTCTGCTTCAGCAACTCAATACGCACATCCTTTTCAATACCATGAAGTGCTCCATCTCAAAAATCACCAACTCTGGTATACAGTTTAGGAACAATGGCAAGTTACCTACCAGTAGATATCAAAGAATTTAAGCACTCCTATAACCCCTGCCCTTTTCCCTCTCCATAAGCCCCTTCTGGCTTTACCCCTTTCCTCATCCAACCTAAATCCTGTGGTGTATCACTTCAATGTTTTTCTAACACCCTCAAATTTTTTTTGCCTCTTCTTCTGTGCACGGTAGTCACTCTAAGAATCCACAAACTTAGATCAATCTTCCCTTTCTTGTCCTTCACTTTTATTCCCAGGGCACTGAGTACAACTAGAGAAGAGAGTACAGCTGTTCAAGTTATCACTTCCAATTTACAAACCTCAGCAGGGGCCAAAATTCCCCCTGATGATCCTTTTATGTCCTGTGGATCAGCTTTTTCCATTCCTTACTGCAGTCTTCCAAATCTTCACCATTCTCCTAAAGCGCCCTCCACCACCCACATCCCCTGTGTTTTGTAGCCAAATAAGCTGGTTTGAATGATGGCTCCAATGTTTAATGGTTTCTCTTCTAATCCTGCCTCTTTTTAAATCCCTTTTCTAACTCTAATCATGTCAGCATCTCCAATTAAAATTCTTCAATGCTTCCCATGACCGCAGGGTTAAATCCAAACTGCTCAAGTGAGCACAGGAGGCCCTCCATCCCAAGACCTGTTTTCCCCTCCAGCTTCATCTGCTTCCCATCCTGCACTCTGACCATACCAAGATTTTTACTGCCTCCAGAACGGACGTGAGATCTCCTTCCTAAGAGGTTCTCTCCTAACCACCACCATCTCTTTTCTCAGCTTGGAAAATTCCTTAGTCATAAGACTCAGGCATCATGCCCTCTGTGGAGCCTTTCTCAGTGTCCCTAAGAAGGGTTGATTATTTACTTCTTTGTGCCCTATTACACTGTGTTTGCAATTAATTATTTACTGTATTAGATAATTCTTTGAGGTCACTTCTCTAAAAGATGGACGGGACAAAGAGGAAGGAAAAAAATATTCTCCCCTTTTTTTAAGTAACAAATTTTGTTTTTTAGAGCACATTTAGGTTCATAGCAAAATTAGGCGGAAACTACAGAGAGTTCCTGTATTACTCCTCCTCCCCACCCCATCCTTACACACACAACCTTCCCAGCTGTTGAGGTCCTGCACCACAGTGGTACATTTGTTACAATCAGTGAACCTACAGTGACACATCATTATCACCCAAAGTCCATAGTTTACATTAGGGTTTACTTTTGGTGTTGTGTATTCTAGGGGTCTTGACAATACAGTTACATGTATCTACCATTGTAGTATCATACAGTTTCACAACCCTAAAAACTCTCTGTGCTCTGCCTATTCGTTCCTCCCTCCCTGCTCACCCTTGATCTTTTTACTGTCTCCATAGTTTTGCCTTTTCCAGAATGTCATATTGTTGGAATCATACAGTATGTTACCTTTTCAGATTGTCTTCTTTCACTTATTAATATGCGTTTGTTTCCTCCGTGTCTTTTCACTGCTAGATAGCTCATTTCTTTTTAGCAAGGAATAATATTCCATTCTCTGGATATACCACCGTTTATCCATTCACCTACTGAAGGGTATCTTGGTTGCTTCCAAGTTTTGGCAATTATGAATAAATCTGCTATAAACATTTGTGTGCAGGTTTTTGTGTAGGAACATAAACTTTCAATTCACTTGGGTAAATACCAAGGACTGTGATTGCTGGATTGTATGATAAGAATATATTTAGTTTTGTAAGAAACTGCCAAAATGTCTTCCAAAGTAGCTATACCATTTTGCATTCCCACCCTGTTCTTCCACATTCTCAGTAGGATTTGGTGTGGCCAGTGTTTTGGATTTTTAGCCTTTCTAGTAAGTATCTAGTGATATCTCATTGTTGTTTTAATTTGCAATTCCCTAATGACTTATGATGTTGAACATTTTTTCATATGCTTACTTCTCATGTGTATATCTTCTTTGGTAAGGTGCTCAGTTCTATTGTCCAGTTTTTAATTGGGTTGTTCATCTTATTATTGAGTTTTAAGAATTGTTTGTGTATTTTGGATAACAGACCTTTATCAGGTGTGTTTTTTACAATTATTTTCTCCCAGTCTGTGGCTTATCATCTCATTTCATTGACCTTTTTTTTTTCCTCATTCTCTCTCTTAGACATTTACATGTAGAGCATACCATATAATACTATACCAAATAATACAGTTTTATCTCTTGAGTGACTACTGTGTGCCAGCAAAATATTCAAAGGAAACAGAGGACTCCTAGTCCACAGCTCACTGCCCAATTTTGAAAGAGTAGAAGAAATCGGCAGAAGTGAAACATCCACCATTTGCAATGTTTTTCCACCAAAATATTGATATATGTGTATGTTTACTCATGCTACATCATTCTTATAAGCACTGAAGCTTATAGTAAATAGGCTCTTTCTTAAGCTAACTGATGTAATATACCAGAACTATAATGTCAGTGTAACTAAATATATTGGTGAATAAAGTATTCTGCATTTCTGTAAAATACCATAAAAATCTAATTAGCTTCATCTCTTGCTACAAAAGGAACAGCTGTTTGTGAGGCTGTGAAAAAATTTCATTCACTTTAATTTGATGCAATTGATTCTTGTTTCTTAAATTAACAAATATCTTCCTTTAAAACAAACAACCCCATTTTGTAGATGAACAAACAGGTATGGGAAAGCAAAATAAGTTGCCAATACAGCACATCGGTTAGCAGTAAAACTGGGAGTAGAACCTAGGTGCCAGTTATCTTCCCAGTACAGTATTTGCTCCACTGTACTTCCATGAGCCAGTCAGTGCCATTGCTGGAGAAAAACCTTAAACACTTAGCAAATGACACAGCCACATGAATAGCTCTTGTGGTTTAGTACTGGAGAACACACACACACACACACACACACACACTCAGGTTGAAAGACAGAGATTTTTGTCCTCAGGTAAGCACAGAATAATTTAGGAACAATGGCAAGTTACCCCCCAGTAGATATGAAATAGGGTATAAACATAAGTAATATCATGTGAAAAAGTAGAGTGTGATTTAATCAAGGAGAAACACCCTAGAATTGAATTTTATTCTGGATTCCAGAGAAAAAGCATAATTAGAATGTTTTAATATTCTAATTAGATTATTAGAATATTTTAAAACAAAGTAACTAGAATGGATTGGAGATAAACTCACTTCAATCAAGATTTCCAGGTCAAGTTTTAACTGTATCATTTAATCTAAGCAATATCTGTTTTAGTTGAGTAAAGGATTTCTAGACCATTTTAAGATAGAGTAACTTAAACGATTATTATGCTAATGGAAAATGTTAATTCTCATGCATTGGAATGAGTCTTGTATTCACTAACATTGAACTAATCTTTGATGGGCTATAGATTATAATTATGTACTGTATAAACATGTTCAAGTCATACCTTTTAGGCACCTGCTACCAACACATTATCACCTTGATCAGATTTCAGGATGAATTTAATGACATAGATTAAAAAAAAAAAAACAGTGGCTCCAGGTTGAAGGTTGATTGTTCATTCTGTATAATGTGTGTGAACAGAAATTGGCTATGTTACAAAGATATGAAAGATGCCATTCCATAGCAAAGACTCATTCAGAGGAATTCTTTTAGTGCCAGTGATGTGACCAAACCAAAGTGGTATAACTTTTATGAGACTACTTTTATTTGCTTTAATGAGATTGTTTATCAGTATTGGGACACTAGGGGGAATAATCAAGAGAAAAGAAAGTAACTATCCCTTTTGATTAATCTCTAAAATATACAAATATCTCATGCAACTCAATATCAAAAAAACAAACAACTCAATCAAAAAATAGGCAGAGGAGCTAAATAGACATTTCTCCAATGAAGACATATAGATGGCCAGGGGGCACATGAAAAGATGCTCAATATCACTAATTATTAGAGAAGCGCAAATCAAAACTACAATGAGATAGTCAGAATGGCCATCATCAAAAAATCTACCAACAATAACTGCTGGAGAGGGAGTGGAGAAAAGGGAACCCTCCTACACTGTTGGTGGGAATGTAAACTGGTACAGCCACTATGGAGAACTGTATGGAGATTCCCTAAAAAACTGAAAATAGAGCTACCATATGATCCAGCAATCCCACTCCTGGGCATATATCCAGAGAAAACCATAATTTGAAAAGATACGTGCACCACAATGTTCATTTCAGCACTATTTACAATAGCCAGGACATGGAAGCAACATAAATGTCCATCAACAGAGGAATGGATAAAGAAGATGTGGTACATATATACAATGGAATATTACTCAGCCATAAAAAAGAATGAAATCATGCCATTTGCAGCAACATGGATGGACCTAGAGATCGTCATACTGAGTGAAGTAAGTCAGACAAAGACAAATATATGATATCACTTATATGTGGAATCTTAAAAAAGGGTACAAATGAACTTATCTAGAAAACAGAAATAGAGTTACAGATGTAGAAAACAAACTTAGGGTTACCTGGGGGTAAGGGGGGAGGTGGGGAAGGATAAATTGGAAGATTGGGATTGACCTATACACACTACTGTAAAATAGGTAACTAATAAGGACCTACTCTATAGCACAGGGAACTCTACTCAGTACTCTGTAATGGCCTATATGGGAAAAGAATCTAAAAAAGAGTGGATATATGTATATGTATACCTGATTCACTTTACTGTACACCTAAAACCAATACAACATTGTCAATCAACTATACTCCAATAAAAATTTTAAAAAAGAAAGTACCCCTTTCATATTAAAGATAAGTGTATGAATGAGTAGCTGAATTAGCACCTCAGTAAATCTTTACTGGATGGATGGATGGATGGACAGTTGGATGACACACAGATAAATGGATGTTGAGCTTGTATGTTTGTGTAGGTTTACCTCCTTTATTTTCAATGTTAAAACATCTGCTTTGATTTCTTAATTCATAGGTCAGAGGTAAAATTAGAATTCAAAAACAGACTTTATATTTTTCATCTGCCCTTTTTCCTACTGCGGATACCAACTTCTTAGCCTTCTTTTCTCTTTTCACCAGAGCAACACAACCTCTGGACTTCCTGTATTAAGAACATAAGGTGGCAGTGGTGGAGACAGCAGAATGCCGAGATATTTCCATGTCCATTGCACTCTTTGCACAACTGCCATCATCCTGTAGTTTTAAGAGATGATGAGGTGATCAAGTTTGTTTTCTTTTCCTCGTTTTTCTGTAGTTATCATGTGATGTAAAACTGGATCCTCGCCCAGAATACCATCGGTGTATACTGACTTGGCATCACCAAGAACCACTACCTTGGGCACAGAGTACAGGTTAGTCATTCACACCTGCAGGTATCTCTATACACCCATCCTGTTAAAACACAAATTTATGTATAACCTCCTTCCTTGAGTATACCTAATTTTGTAATTATTGTACATTTTCCCTTTTGAAAGATTAGATGTTAACCTATTCCTAAAACAGTGTAGCATAACAGGACAAGAGTAAAAGAAAAAAATTAATAAAGGTTTTGTTATTCCATGGAGCCATATTTTCTAGATAAACATTTGAAATACAAATCTAAAATTACAGAAGATTTTTATCTGTTTGTTCAACCAGTAAGTTCTGAGCATAACTTCGATTGTAGGAAAAGGAGGGGACTGTGGCTATGCCACCCATCAATGTGAGATTAAAGCCCAATTAGAGTGTGATTCTCTGTAGCCTTTACTATACACTAGATATTGGTAAGATTTAAGGACTGAGAAATCAACGTTGATAATTCACAGTTCTGAAGTTACCTGCTGTAGAATTTAAACTTTTATCCCCAACTTCTCTAGTCATATTTTACCTGACTTTTGATGGGATTCCAGAAAAAATTAAACAAATGTCCTATCAAGTGCAAACATCAGCTAGCACAGTGAGTAGGTCTCTGATGGGCTTTGCCATCAGACTTGCATTCAAATTGGCCACCAACTAATTAGTAGAACCCTAGGCAAGTTATCTAACCTCTTTTGAGTCGTTGAGAATTAAATAAGGTAGTTGAGTAAAAGGTCTACCACCTTGTCTGGTACTTAGTAAATACTAAAGAAATGGTAGCCACTGCTGTTATTATCATTATTATTTTAATAGGGTTTAAAAGCCTCTCTTTTCAGACACACGTCACATTTTAGCCTGAACTGAGAAATTCTATGGCATTTTCCACAATGCTGTAAAATTTTGGTTTTGTTCTTTTAAGCAATAATTTGTAATGTTTATTTTTAAAGTTCAGTGAGAAGGTAGTAGGATACAGTAGCAAGGTCACCTGAAAAAGGTACTGGGAAGTCTGATCATCTCTCTTCCTCTTGAAGACCTGTGTTTCTGTTCATCAGTTTTTATTCTGAAAAGAACTGCAAGGGCTGCGCATGCATACACCGTGTCGCTGCTGCCACTGTAATGAGAGTATTTCCTCCCAGGTAATCAGATGAGCAGCCGTCTGATGAGCATGCGCAGCGCCAACGGATTATTGATGCTTCCTCCAAAGACAGAGCAGTACGTGGAGCTCCACAAGGGCGAGGTGGTGGACGTCATGGTCATCGGGCGGCTATGATGGTCACCAGCAGGAGAAAGCTCTGATGCATGTCTACATATCATTGACTGTATCCTGTAATATGCAACGGCACAGCTAGTTTTTCTGATTTGGATAAAAGTTGATCTGTATGGTCAACATCTTGAACTATATTTCAAAAGAATTTAAATACCTTTTAAAGAAAAAAACACCTAAAAATCTTAACAAACAACTCTATTCTGATTATATCAAAGCAAATTTTTCCTTTCTTGCAAATTGCTTTGTGTGTTCAATGCTAGGTCTGATAGCGATAGCTTTTAGTAGACAGCAGTAGGTGCCTGCAGAACTTGTGTTTTTCTCATCTTTAAAATACAACTACTTATGCTCTTAAATCAAGGCTGTCTGCTTATTTATACTAGCGTAGGCAACACTTGGATTTCCCTTCTTAGTATGCTTCATAACCGCTTTACAGAGAGCTTTTGCTTGTTCTTTATCATGTATCTCGTGTTTATGTGCACAGTGCCAAATAAAGAGTGACTGGGTGGCGGCCCTGCCCTGCCTCAAGGAGAACCATCCCCGCAGAGCGTTCGGGGGTGGGGGGGCTTCGCATCCCAGTAGCCTCATGGCACAGTACTCTTGGGCAGTAACTGGATACCTTTTATTTGAACAAACAAACTGGGGGGAAAAAATGCTTCCTTAAGTGCTGACAGCCTTTTTAACCAATACATTTAAAATTGTACAGAACAAAAAATAAAATCAAAGACTGATCTTGTACAGATATTAGTGTTACCAGCATTCATGTGGAAATCAAGAGCAAAGAAAAAACAATGTTAAACAACTCTGTACCATAACATTTTCTGTAATGATACTGAAACTTAATGAATAAAAAAAAATCCTTGATCATTATTTAAAATCCAGTGTGTGTTGGCCTTGTTATTAAAAAAAGAGAAGATTGTTATGCCATTCTGATGGGGTTCTGCCTGGATAAAAGGAATAGTTAAGATGGCTTAGCAAGGTTAAGTGGTATAAAGGAGATTTTTAAAAATATAGAGTAATCTATATTTTACTGTAGCATTGTGCAAATACAGATTAGAAAGTAGGAGAGAACGTGTAGTTGGTCTGGTCTTTCCAGTCATAGCTGGAGAATAGCAAGCAAATTTAGAGGAAAGATAGTTGATAATTTAGAAAAAAACTATATTTTTATTTCAGATGTCATAAAAACAAATTTCAAACATCTACAGTTCCTTGGAATAGAGGGGGAAAATAAGTAATGAACCATAAAATTGCAGGTGAGTACCTGGACATTTTTTTTATCATGTTTTGAAGTGAAAAATGGGAAAAATCTGTACTGACTATAGAAAATACAGTTGAAATATATGCTATCCACAATGGCTTCTTTAATAAAAACTTAGGGGCACTTTCCAAGCAGTGGTAATGGGGGACATTAAATATGCTATAGAGTATACTTAGTAAAGCAAACAACAAAAATTAGCCTACTAGTAGACAAGGTGCCAAATGATGGTAATGAAAAAAGCCAATTTGTAAACAATAAATATTTGATACTTACACTTGATATTTCCAAAGTTGAAAATAAAATGTTCTATATTTTAAATTTAGTTTATATTTTCAATTAAAGAAGATAAAGTTAATTAATAGAGGTCAAATGAAAGCTCATGCAAAGAGTTCTTTACCTACATTCATCCAAGAAATATTTATCAAGCATATACTGTGTGCTTGAGTACAAGGTACATCATGCTATACTATTTACAAGAATGAATAGGGATAATTGCTAACATTACAGTCCATCAAGGAAGATTAAAAAAACATGTGCAAGTAAGCATAATATTTGATATGTTTGATATTTGATAATAACATGGTAGAATGTGTAAAATGTGATAAATGCTGTAATTCAGATTTAAAGAGTTGGAGGAGTTCAAATGAGAACCTTCTACAAGGTAAGATTTCAAGGGGTAAGAAATTTTAGTGGGTCTTGAAGTCAAGGTAGAATTTTAAAGATGATAATGCAGGAAGAAGGGTATTCCAGAAACAATGTACAATTAATAATAATTGTTATTTTTATTGTAGAATTTAAGATCCACAAGGGCAATGATTTTTGTTTGTTTTGTTTACTGATATTATCCCCAAATCCTTGGAGTTCCTGGCATATGTGCATATGGATAGGCAAAAGTAAATATTTGTTCCATGAAACATTATACAGAGCTTACCAGGCACTTTTCTAAGCACTTTTCATATGTTTAATTTTCACAACAACCCTGTAAGTGTTATTATTCCTATTATAGATGAGGAAACTGAGGCACAGAGAGGTTAAGAAACTTGTCCAGGGTGACACAGCTAATAAAAGGAGGAGCCAGGATTCAAACTTAACAATCTGGCTTCAGAGTCCATATTCCCAAACACCAAGCCGTAGAAACAAAAAATTGATATATTTGTAAGACCAAAAAAGTACATGTTTGAGGCCCAAACTATGAACTTCTTGAATACCAGGGTAAGGAGTCTAGATTTATTCTAGAGACAATTAAACCATTAGAGATTCTTGATCAGGGAAGTATTAGGATCATTTTTTGGAAAAAAAAAAAAATGCTCTGGCAGCATTGAATAGGATAGACTGGATTGGGGAAAAACTGAAGAGAGACACCAATTAAGAAGTGATCATTATTGTGCAGGTGAGGGGTGATGACAGCCTTAACCATAATGTTAGAGGGGTAATGGTGATAGGAAGGTCATGACATCTGAGTGTGCCTCTGGACATAAAAAATGGAAAGAATTTTATGACTGATTACAAGTGTTGGAAGGAAAGTTAGACGAATAAGAGATGATTCAAAGTCTTCAGTCTTGGCTGACTGAGAACATGTTCAACAAGTAACAAAAAGAAAGAAACATGGATTTTGTGGAGGAGCTGGTAAGTTTGCACATGTGTTTGAGATGTCAGAGGGGCCCTAAGGTAGCCATGTCCTGTTGGCATTTGAAAATATAGGTTAGGAGTTCACAGAAGAGATACTGGCTGAATATAACCTTGGGGATCCTTCACATGAAGGTAGTATTTGAAATGTAAGGGTAGATAGGAAAGATTATTAAGGAAGGACTTGCCAAGAAAAGAGGACAGAGCCTTGGGGAGCACCTTATTTTGGAGTGTTGGAGGAAAAAGCCATGGATGTAATGAAAGGAAGAGCAGTTTGTAGAAGAGAAAAAACAGGGTACTGCAGTGTCCCAGAACGAGGGAGGAGTTTCAAGAAGGAAAGATAATCAATTGTCAAAAATAAATGTCAAGAATGAGGGCTCGAAAGAATGTATTGATCAGGCAATCATTTGTGAGCTGCAAGAGTGCAATTTCAATAATGGGTTGAAGGCAAAAGCCAGATAGCAAAATAGAAACTGTGACTATGAAATATTTGGAACTTGGGCATGAGGAAAGAAAGATAGACACAGGATGGTAGCTTGAACCGATAACAAGATGAAGAAAAGACTTTTGTTTGAAAAACAATAGTAGTGGGCATATTAAAAATTTGAGAGTAAGGTTCCAGATGGGGAAAGGAGAAGAGGAAGGAAAGGCTGGATTAAAGGACACTGATGGCCCAGTTAGGCTGGAGAAGAAAAGGAACATTTTTCTTTCTGAATTAGAAAAGGAAAAAAATATATGAACACATTTGAGGTAGATTCAAGGGAAATTTAATTTAAAACTTAAGGGTCAATAAAATGGTTCTACTTGGCACAGTGAAAGTCAATGTCATGTAATCTATTTGCATTATTTGACCAAAATTATTTTAAAATTATGCATGTATGATGTATTACAATTCTTTGTCTTAGTAGTTGATATTTAAATAAAAGATTATAAGGTGTTTTTAGATTCTTGCTTATAGCTGTGTGGAAGTTAAGCAGTTCCTTTTTCTCATGTTTGTTTGTTTTTTCTTATGATTATACAAGCAGTACATACTTATCCACCCAAGTCTACAGCAAGACTGCCACCCCCACTAAATTGACAGACTCCCTGCCCAGACACCCAGCCCCTTCTGTAGGTCACAGAGAAGTGCTTGACCCTCTTGTGTCAAGGACCCACCTTTCTGCCCAAGCCCTATACTCTGCTCTATCTAACCTATAGTGTCACCTCTCCCTGCTTACATGCTTTCCCATCAGCTTTATACATCCTTAAAATTCTCCGATGTCCTAAAAACAAAAATGAAAACCTCCCTTAGCCCCCTGCCTACCCATAGCAATTACCCAGTCTTTCTCGTTCCCTTCAGAGCTTGACTTTTCAGAAAGAATTGTGTATATTTATTTATGTAGTTACCATTTCTGGTGTTCTTCATTCTTTGGTGTGGATCCACATTTCCATCTGGTATCATTTTTCTGTTGCCTGAAGGAGTTCCTTTAAAATTGTTGTGTGGGTCTGCTGGTGATATATTCTTTTAGCTTTTGCATGTCTGAAAAAGTATTTGTTTTGCTTTTGTTTTTGAGAGAGATTTTTGCTGGGTATAGAACTCTAGGTTTATAGTGTTTTCCTTTCATTACTTTAAAGATGCCTCTCTTCTTGCTTGCATTGTTTCCAATGAGAATTCTGCTGTCATCCTTATCTTTGTTCCTCTGTACATAGCATATATTTTTTCTCTGGCTGCTCTTAAGACTTTTTTCTTTGTCATTGTTTTTGATCAGTTTGATTATGATGTGTCTTGGTGCAGTTTATTGAGCTTGAGGTTTATTGAGCTTCTTGGATCTATGGATTTATAATTTTCATCAAGTTTGTAAAGTTTTCAATTATTTCTTTAAATACTTTTTCTGTTCGCCCCACTCTCTTCTCTCTTTCAGATACTCCAGTTATCTGCACATGAGGGCACTTGAAATTGTCCCACAGCTCACAGATGCTGTTAATTTGGGGGACTCTTTTTCTCATTGTGTGTTTCATTTTGGATGGGCTCTATTGCTATGCTTTAAGTTCACTACTCTTTTCTTCTGCAATGTCTAATCTACCATTAATCCTATCGAGTGCAGTTCTCATCTTAGACATTGTAGTTTTTATTTTATTGAAGTATAGTTGATTTACAATATTGCATTAGTTTCAGGTGTACAGCATAGTGAATCAGGTGTGGGTTTTTGCAGATTATATTTCATTATAGGTTATTACAAGATATTGAATATAATTCCCTGTGCTATGGTAAATCCTTGTAAGCAGTTCCTTTTTAACCTGCTTTTTTGGTTCTGTGCTTTGGTTGTTTCAAATCATGTAACACACAATGAAAAAAAGAATATAAGCAGATTACATTTACCAAGTAAACGCTATTAAGTGATGTTGCATGTTACAGCAAGTGGATTCATTGGATGGCTTTTATTTTTTAAATTATTTGCTAACCAAAAAAACTTTGTGGATCTAACCCATAACCAACTCTTGATCTTCATGAAACCCTAATAGGTAAGTCATTATCATTCCTAATTATAGAAAGTGGGGATTTATGTACGTACAGAATTCAAAGCAAATAAATTATGTATCTTATTATCCCAATGATGATGGATCTATGTTAAATAATACATTGTATTCTAACAGGCTTATAAGAAGTGTTGAGCTCAACTGTCTATAACAGAGTTACATCATTATAGAGTTCATTTATAACTTGGCCTAGAACCAAGAGATTAAAAAGTTGCTCAATTCTGGCCATTTTGTATGGTCAGTTAGCAATATGTCTCCTGTAGTCTTTTGTAATAATTCAATAATTTATTTAACAAGCATATAATAAGTTCCTACAGTATGCAAGGCTCCATGCTAGGCTCTGAGGATACAGTGATGAATGAGACAAAGACTCATATCCAAGAGGAGACAGATTATGAGAAAGCAAAAAAAAAAAGTTTTTTTTGAAATACAGATTATGAAAAGTCTATGAAGAAAATCCTATTAGAGAGTAACTGGATGGAGGCCTAAATCATATTCAGTTGTGTAAGATCCAGCCATTAAGAAAGGCAGAAATTACACTAAGAGACTTTAGTGTAACAATAAGTTAAATCTGTGTTGGAGATCTGGAAAAGCACAAAAGAAACATGGAGATGTCGGAGATAATAACTATAGGAAGCAGATACCACAACTAGGGCTGGGAGATGGGAGGAAGAGGTTAGAATTATCAGAATCTGGAAGCTCAGAAGTCAGACCTCTTGGAGCTAGGACTCAACCCTCCAAGGAAAGGGCACTGCCCAGATGCTAATTCTGAGAGTGAGGGGAAAAAAAGGCTAGAACAAGTTGCCATTACCAGGGTGACAGAGAATCAAGAAGCAGTCAGGAACAAACACAAGTCCCTTCTTCGCTCCCTCTGCTTTCCGAGTTCCCTGTAGTCTAATGCAGCCTATTGTTGAACCTAACAGGAAGCCAGCTGGCAAAAAAGAAAAAAGAAATGTCGTTAGCTGAGTTCCAGCCCCAGCACCACAATGTAAAATGCAATGGTGGATTTAGAGCTGAGAGACAATCACTTGTCCGGGGATTGAGGAAAGGGTTCTCTAAACAGGTGACATTTGAAGTTAGATCCGAAGAATGAAAATAAGCCCCGCATGTTAAGAACTGAGAGAAGAGCATTTCAGACAGAGGAAAGGGCTTAAAGAATACAACACCAGAAAGGAGACAGAAGCATGATGAGGGAGAGGGGAGGGTTCTGAGATACAGCTGGAGAGAACTGAAGACAGGATGCAGCCAGATCATGCTCACACATGTATAGGCTCTTGGGTGTACACTAAACACACACACACACACACACACCCCTATGATATATGTGATATATGTCAAATAGCCTAAGAGCATGGGAAGCCACTGAAGGTTTAAGGAAAAAGCCTCTTATTTACTAAACACCTATTGAATACAAGGCACCATGCTAGACAAGGGCTCCTGCAAACAAGGAACTCATCCTTCCTGCCTCCTACACCTGTTCCTCTGCCTGTGTTTTGTTTCTTGGTTAATGGCACCACCATTTACCCAGTTTCCCAA
This sequence comes from Balaenoptera ricei, assembly GCF_028023285.1. NCBI lineage: Eukaryota > Metazoa > Chordata > Mammalia > Artiodactyla > Balaenopteridae > Balaenoptera > Balaenoptera ricei. Next base: position 153,583,491 of record NC_082640.1, read on the forward strand.
ACCAGAAACCTCTGAGTCACTCTTTCTTCTCACTTCCCACATCCAGTTAGTCACCAAGTTCTGTCAACTCTACTAATAGTTCCTAAATTAACCCTCTCTTTTCTAGTCCCACTGCTACCATCTTAATCTGTATGCCTCCAGAATTGCCCTGCCTGAGTCTGTCCTTCACACTGCTACCAAAGTGATCAATCCAGAGCATAAATCTCTCTGTGCTAAAACTCCTCATCAGAAAACTGCTGCAACAAATTAAGTCCAAGCCCCCAGTTAGGGTCTTTAAAGTCCTCTGTGATCTAGCCCCTCTCTCATCCGCCTTCACTTTCCCCCCTCACTTAACACCAGACCATTTGCAGTTACCCCTTCAAAGCATGTCATTTTATGCCTCAGTGCCTTTGCTCAGGCTGGCTAATCTTCCAAGATTAACCTTGGACATTAAATCCTCCGGGAACCCTTCCCTAAATCCCCAAACTGGATTTAGTGCCTCTTATCTGTGCTTCCACTTATCTCTGCATCCCACTGAAATTATCTGCTTACATCACCCCTCCTCCACTTGATGGCAGAGACTGTTCACCTCTGTAGCCCCAGGAAATAGTAGGTACTCATTACTAAACTGACCAACAGAATTGGCCTTGTATAGCACTCACCAGGGAGCCAGAGACAGAACCTGGCATGAAAACTTCATATCATGCTTAGGACATGCAGTAGAGAGGACCCCATGCAGGCATGGGCAAGTTGGCACATCTCATGAGGAACAAGGACAGAGGGTTAATTGGTCATGGACCTCACTTCAACAAAGTGCCTCAGACTCAGAACTATGACATCATCTCCACGTAAAGTTATAAGTATGGCTTAATACTCTGTGCACGTTAAAAAGCATTAATATTTTAAAGGTAAATATTTAAAATATACCATGATTTTTATTTCCCTCTTTTGCTATTTCTTCACTTTTTAAGATACCAGTAGCCTCGAAAAAAAATAGAAGTGAGAAACGAAGAGTTTCATCAAGACATCAGAATTAGTAACACCAACATGGAAGAGATGAATCAGATTTATACAGAAATGTTCCCTGGCCCTGAGTTAGGAAGAACAGAAAATGGCAAGCGATCACGCAACAAATACGCTGAATGAAGAAATAGCCAATGGTACTCATACAACTAGAGGAAGAATTTGTCCATCCAAAAGAGGGCATTCAGGGTAAAAGACGGGAAAGGGAGTGTCTGAGGCAAAAATAAAAGGAAACCCTTTGATCCTGCACATGTACAGGCTGCCCTTGCCTGCAAGCTGAGCCAGTTATACGTGGACAGTTATCACCAGAGCTTGACGCCAGTAAACACTCCACTTATGCATCCAGCCCTCAACACTGCTTCTGGGAAAACTGCCTGATACACATCCTATGGGAGTGGATGCTGTGGTCTCCCTGACACCAACACGTGGTCCCACATGGAAGTTACCATTCTTAAGGAAATAGGAACCCTATCATCCACTCAGAAACTCAGATGATATTTATTCTGAGACTGAATATCCTCTGGGCCCTGTCCAAAGCAAGTGTTTGAGTCTAGAATATGGTGACCCAAGTGAAGTTAATTCACTGAGGTCATGCCCCCCAGGCCTAAGTGGTGAGTTAGCATCCCCTGGTGCCCTTCCATCCTCAAGAGCAGGGGAGGGAGTGGCTAGACAGGTTGGCATCTGTAGCACTGGACCACAACACAAAGGTGAAGAAGGACAATCTGACAGGGAAGCCACAGAGAAAAGCAAAGACAAATAACCTAATCATTTATCTTCAAGAGAGAGGAGAACTTCAGAGAGAGAATACCATGCGTTTCTTTACATTCATTCATTCACCCAACAATTACTGAGTGCCTACTACAGCACGTGTCAGAATATACTAGAAGCTGGAGGTATGAAGATAAAGAGACCTCTGCCCTCTAAGAATCCTACCTTCTTTTGAAGTTTTTCTTCATAGAAGCACAAAGCGGCTTAAATATGTTTAAGTCTCTGAAAATTGGGATGTAGGTAGATTGAATGATAAATTATCACTTGAATGATAAATGATAGTGTTTTCAACTTTCTCAGTATGATATCTTTTCCATGGTGATCCTATGACTAAATTGGCTTTTCTCTCAGGGAAGCCTCTGAAAACTTCACGCAGCAACCAGAACTACTGCGCCTGAGCTGTGCAGGCTCCACAGGAATGCTGGCAACACCTAACCCCAGGGTTAGGGGCTGACCTTCAGGGCTGCTCCTTCCCAGCGTTCTTCTCTTACTTCAGAGACTATGTCAGCACATTATGATGCAGGAGCCTTAGAACAATGCCCAGGGCAGTCTGGCCTCCTGTGCTTCTTTTATTAAGTGGTTAGTTGCCTGCCCAGTAGACTGAAAACACCTGCCAAAGAAATGTGAAAAGAGCTGGAAACGTGCTATTTGGAGACTATTCTCCTAGTAGACATCCAGGAGATCTCCAGAGATCTGTTTCATCCTCACCTCTATGTAAGTGACTGTCTGCCTACTGCAACTTTGGTGTGAACCTGAGGGAGAAGGAAAGGATAGTTCAATGAATTCTCATAATTCGAGGGCAAAATGTCTATTCTTTTTCCACCTTCCCCTTTTCCTTAAAGTTTCATTTCCTTCTAGTTTCAACCAGAACAAGCAAGAAATCTCAGAGACTTAACACCTGGTTACTGAATTTCTTTTTCTTAAAAATAGTTTCATTGAGAGTTTCTTTGAAAACAAGTTTTCTGATGATTTTTAAATTTTGATTTTTCAAACTTTCTCCCATAAGTGACTGAATTGAATGAATTTATGGAAATATGGTCATTTAAAATTATTCAAATGAGAGAGAAGGTCTAGAACACAGGGCTTTTCTGTTCAAAGCTGAAAGGTTAGCTGGGGCCCCATTGTCAGAAGAGAGGGAGGCCATAACAGTTAGATCTTCTCTAAGGTTCAACCAGAATTGCAACCTAGGACTGTGATGGACCAATACTAAAAATATGTTTACTGCTATGTTAAGAATCTTAGAAAAAAACTAAGTAAATGCTATGCTTCAAAGTGCTACGAAGAACTAACCTCCAAGCTCCAAGTATCACAGAGACCAGTTCTAATGAGTGACAGGTAAACCCCATCATTCAAGAGCTTTCACATCATTATGGAAATAACACAACAAAAGAAAAAGAAGAGAAACTATGTGGTAGGTATATGGGTGTTCACTATAGAATTTTTTCAGCTTTGTTATAGCTTTGAAAATGTTTTATCATAGAATATCAGTGGGGAGAAAGACTACATGGAAGTGGTATTATTTTCAGGGCATTTATACACACCCTCTCTGATTTCAGTGGTCAGAAAAGCCAATGAAAACACTTGCACACTAGCTCCCAGACTTTCACTCTCTCCCCTTCCCAATTTCCATTAAAACTCAAGCTGTTGAGGAGGACCTTCAAGATGGTGGAGGAGTGAGATGTGGAGATCACCTTCCTCCCCACAAACACATCAGAAATATATCTACATGTGGAACAACTCCTACAGAACACCTACTGAACGCTGGCAGAAGACCTCAGACTTCCCAAAAGCCGTGTGGCTGACAGGGTCTTGGTGCTCTGGCCCGGTGTCAGGCCTGTGCCTCTGAGGTGGGAGAGCCAAGTTCAGGACATTGAACCACCAGAGACCTCCTGGCTCCACATAATCTCAAATGGCGAAAGCTCTCCCAGAGATCTCCTTCTCAATGCTAAGACCCAGCTCCATTCAACGATCAGCAAGCTACAGTGCTGGACACCCTATGCCAATCAACTAGCAAGACAGGAACACAACCCCACCCATTAGCAGAGAGGCTGCCTAAAATCATAATAAGGTCATAGACACCCCAAAACACACCACTGGATGTGGTCCTGCCCACCAGAAAGACAAGATGCAGCCTCATCCAACAGAAAACAGGCACTAGTCCCCTCCACCAGGAAGCCTACACAACTGACTGAACCAACCTTAGCTACTGGGGGCAGACACCAAAAACAATGGGAACTACAAACCTGCAGCCTGAGAAAAGGATACCCCAAACACAGTAAGTTAAGCAAAATGAGAAGACAGAGAAACACACAGCACATAAAGGAGCAAGGTAAAAACCCACCAGACCAAAAAACTGAAGAGGAAATAGGCAGTCTACCTGAAAAAGAATTCAGAGTAATGATAGTAAAAGTGATCCAAAATCTTGGAAATAGAATGGAGAAAATACAAGAAACATTTAACAAGGACCTAGAAGAACTAAAGAGCAAACAAACAATGATGAACAACACAATAAATGAAATTAAAAATTCTCTAGATGGAATCAATAGCAGAATAACTGAGGCAGAAGAACGGATAAGTGACCTGGAAGATAAAATAGTGGAAATGACTATGGCAGAGCAGAATAAAGAAAAAAGAATGAAAACAATTGAGGACAGTCTTAGAGACTTCTGGGACAACATTAAATGCACCAACATTCAAATTATAGGGGTCCCAGAAGAAGAACAGAAAAGGAAAGCGACTGAGAAAATATTTGAAGAGATTATAGTTGAAAACTTCCCTAATATGGGAAAGGAAATAGTTACTCAACTCCAGGAAGCGCAGAGAGTCCCATACAGGATAAATCCAAGGAGAAACACGCCAAGACACATGATCAAACTATCAAAAATTAAATACAAAGAAAAAATATTAAAAGCAGCAAGGGAAAAACAACAAATAACATACAAGGGAATCCCCATAAGGTTAACAGCTGATCTTTCAGCAGAAACTCTGCAAGCCAGAAGGGAGTGGCAGGACATATTTAAAGTGATGAAAGAGAGAAACATACAACCAAGATTACTCTACCCAGCAAGGATCTCATTCAGATTCGATGGAGAAATTAAAACCTTTACAGACACGGAAAAGCTAAGAGAATTCAGCACCACCAAACCAGCTTTACAACAAATGCTAAAGGAATTTCTCTAGGCAGGAAACACAAGAGAAGGAAAAGACCTACAATAGCAAACCCAAAACAATTAAGAAAATGGTAATAGGAACATACATATCCATAATTACCTTAAATGTAAATAGATTAAATGCTCCAACCAAAGGACATAGACTGGCAGAATGGATACAAAAACAAGACCCATATATATGCTGTCTACAAGAGACCCACTTCAGACCTAGGGACACATACAGACTGAAAGTGAGGGGGAAAACGATATTTCATGCAAATGGAAATCAAAAGAAAGCTGGAGTAGCAATTCTCATATCAGACAAAATAGACTTTAAAATAAAGACTATTACAAGAGACAAAGAAGGACACTACATAATGATCAAGGGATCAATCCAAGAAGAAGATATAACAATTGTAAATATTTATGCACCCAACATAGGAGCACCTCAATACATAAGGCAAATGCTAACAGCCATAAAAGGGGAAATCGACAGTAACACAATCATAGTAGGGGGCTTTAACACCCCACTTTCACCAATGGACAGATCATCCAAAATGAAAATAAATAAGGAAACACAATCTTTAAATGATATATTAAACAAGATGGACTTAATTGATATTTATAGGACACTGCATTCAAAAACAACAGAATACACTTTCTTCTCAAGTGCTCATGGAACATTCTCCAGGATAAATCATATCTTGGGTCACAAATCAAGCCTTGGTAAATTTAAGGAAATTGAAATCGTGTCAAGTATCTTTTCTGACCACAACACTATGAGACTAGATATCAATTACAGAAAAAAATCTGAAAAAAATACAAACACATGGAGGCTAAACAATACACTACTAAATAACCAAGAGATCACTGAAGAAATCAAAGGGGAAATCAAAAAATACCCAGAAACAAATGACAATGAAAACACAACGACCCAAAACCTATGGGATGCAGCAAAAGCAGTTCTAAGAGGGAAGTTGATAGCAATACAATCCTACTTGAAGAAACAAGAAACATCTCAAATAAACAACCTAACCTTACACCTAAAGCAATTAGAGAAAGAAGAACAAAAAAAACCCAAAGTTAGCAGAAGGAAAGAAATCATAAAGATCAGATCAGAAATAAATGAAAAAGAAATGAAGGAAACGATAGCAAAGATCAATAAAACTAAAAGCTTGGTTCTTTGAGAAGATAAACAAAATTGATAAACCATTAGCCAGACTCATCAAGAAGAAAAGGGAGAAGACTCAAATCATTAGAATTAGAAATGAAAAGGAGAAGTAACAACTGACACTGCAGAAATACAAAGGATCATGAGAGATCACTACAAGCAACTATATGCCAATAAAATGAACAACCTGGAAGAAATGGACAAATTCTTAGAAAAGTACAACCTTCCGAGACTGAACAAGGAAGAAATAGAAAATATGAACAGACCAATCACAAGCACTGAAATTGAGACTGTGATTAAAAATCTTCCAACAAACAAAAGCCCAGGAACAGATGGCTTCATAGGTGAATTCTATCAAACATTTAGAGAAGAGCTAACACCTATCTGTCTCAAACTCTTCCAAAATATAGCAGAAGGAGGAACACTCCCAAACTCATTCTACAAGGCCACCATTAGCCTGATACCAAAACCAGATAAAGATGTCACAAAGAAAAAAACTACAGGCCAGTATCACTGATGAACATAGATGCAACAATCCTCAACAAAATACTAGCAAACAGAAACCAACAGCACATTAAAAGGATCATACACCATGATCAAGTGGGATTTATCCCAGGAATGCAAGGATTCTCCAATATACGCAAATCAATCATATTAACAAATTGAAGGAGAAAAACCATATGATCATCTCAATAGATGCAGAAAAAGCTCTTGACAAAATTTAACAACGATTTATGATAAAAACCCTCCAGAAAGAAGGCATAGAGGGAACTTACCTCAACATAATAAAGGCCATATATGACAAACCCACAGCCAACATCGTTCTCAATGGTGAAAAACTGAAACCATTTCCTCTAAGATCAGGAACAAGACAAGGTTGTCCACTCTCACCGCTATTATTCAACATAGTTTTGGAAGTTTTAGGCACAGCAATCAGAGAAGAAAAGGAAATAAAAGGAACCCAAAATGGAAAAGAAGAAGTAAATCTGTCACTGTTTGCAGATGACGTGATACTATACCTAGAGAATCCTAAAGATGCTACCAGAAAACTTCTACAGCTAATCAATGAATTTGGTAAAGTAGTAGGATACAGAATTAATGTACAGAAATCGCTTGCATTCCTATACACTAATGATGAAAAATCTGCAAGAGAAATTAAGGAAACACTCCCATTTACCATTGCAACAAAAAGAATAAAATACCTAGGAATAAACCTACCTAAGGAGACAAAAGACCTCTATGCAGAAAACTATAAGACACTGATGAAAGAAATTAAAGATGATACAAACAGATGGAGAGGTATACCATGTTCTTGGATTGGAAGAATCAACATTGTGAAAATGACTCTACTACCCAAAGCAATCTACAGATTCAATGCAATCCCTATCAAACTACCACTGGCATTTTTCACAGAACTAGAACAAAAAATTTCACAATTTGTATGGAAACACAAAAGACCCCGAATAGCCAAAGCAATCTTGAGAAAGAAAAACGGAGCTGGAAGAATCAGGCTCCCTGACTTCAGACTATACTACAAAGCTACAGTAATCAAGACAGTATGGTACTGGCACAAAAACAGAAATATAGATCAATGGAACAGGATAGAAAGCCCAGAGATAAACCCACACACATATGGTCACCTTCTTTTTGATAAAGGAGGTAAGAATATACAGTAGAGAAAAGACAGCCTCTTCAATAAGTGGTGCTGGGAAAACTGGACAGCTACATGTAAAAGAATGAAATTAGAACACTCCTTAACACGATACACAAAAATAAACTTAAAATAGATGAAAGACCTAAATGTAAGGCCAGACCCTATAAAACTCTTAGAGGAAAACCTAGGCAGAACACTCTATGACATACATGACAGTAAGATCCTTTTTGACCCATGTCCTAGAGAAATGGAAATAAAAACAAAAATAAAAAAATGGGACCTAATGAAGCTTAAAAGCTTTTGCACAGTGAGGGAAAACATAAACAAGACGAAAAAACAACCCTCAGAATGGGAGAAAATATTTGCAAATGAAGCAACTGACAAAGGATTAATCTCCAAAATTTATAAGCAGCTCATGCAGCTCAATACCAAAAAAACAAACAACCCAATCCAAAAATGGGCAGAAGACCTAAACAGACATTTCTCCAAAGGTGATATACAGATTGCCAACAAACACATGAAAGAATGCTCAACATCACTAATCTTAGAGAAATGCAAATCAAAACTACAATGAGATATCATCTCACACCGGTCAGAATGGCCATCATCAAAAAATCTAGAAACAAGAAATGCTGGAGAGGGTGTGGAGGAAAGGGAACCCTCTTGCACTGTTGGTGGGAATGTAAATTGATAGAGCCACTATGGAGAACAGTATGGAGGTTCCTTAAAAAACTAAAAATAGAACTACCATATGACACAGCAATCCCATTACTGGGCATATACCCTGAGAAAACCATAATTCAAAAAGAGTCATGCACCACAATGTTCATTGCAGCTCTATTTACAATAGCTAGGACATGGAAGCAACCTAAGTGTCCATCAACAAATGAATGGATAAAGAAGATGTGGCACATATATACAATAGAATATTACTCAGCCATAAAAAGAAACGAAATTGAGTTATTTGTAGTGAGGTGGATGGACCTAGAGTCTGTCATACAGAGTGAAGTAAGTCAGAAAGAGAAAAATAAATACCGTATGCTAACACATACATATGGAATCTAAAAAAAAAAAATGGTTATGAAGAACCTAGGGGCAGGACAGTAATAAAGACGCAGACGTAGAGAATGGACTTAACGACACAGGGAGGGGAAAGTGTAAGCTGGGATGAAGTGAGAGAGTGGCATGGACTTATATATACTACCAAATGTAAAATAGATAGCTAGTGGGAAGCAGCCTCATAGCACAGGGAGATCAGCTGAGTGCTTTGTGACCACCTAGAGGGGTGGGAGGGAGATGCAAGAGGGAGGAGATATGGGGATATATGTATATGTATAGCTGAATCACTTTGTTATAAAGCAGAAACTAACACACCATTGTAAAGCAATTACACTCCAATAGAGATGTTAAAAAAAAAAAAAACTCACACTGTCAAAGGTCCAAAAATTTCCCAGTAGCCAATAACCAATAACCACATCATCATCGGCATCACAGGGTGAAGAAAACTCATAGGTACACTATTTTCAGCACTAATGTGGCTTTGGTCATTCTTGAAACATTACCCACGTGGGGAGGTCCTGGTGACATCATCAAAGCCTAGGGCAAAACTGAAGTAGTTCCATCCCTGAAATGTTACAACTCATTGCTTCCCTGTGCTAGGTTTCCCCATTAAACCACTGGCATTGGTTTCTGGTCTGTAATCAGATTTAATATGGAATCTGTTTTCTTATACTAAAAGTAGCCAAGAATTCTTCTTCAGATGAAAATTTATACTGTAATTCTGCAGAAAAGTCCAACCTGATGTAACTATCTGCTGAATTAATCTCCATTCAATTGGAACTAAAAAGAGAAAAAAAAAATTGAGAGTGGGGGAGAGCACTAATTAAAAGAAGTAAAGGATGCAAAGAATCAGCTAGTGATAGGATAAATTAGGGTCCATCTCAAATAGAACTAGATTCTTTTATGTTGTCCTTGCTCTGCAACACACAAAAAACCTTTCTCTATAATATCACTCTATAATTGCTTGCTTAATTGGATGTATAAGACATTTAATGGGCCTAGTGAAAGGCATAAATTATTGGAAAAATATAAACTGTGATTGTGAAAACGAATGCACAATCCTGGTAGGACACAGTGTAACAAAGGAGTCTGTGTATCTGTGAAATGAAGCTAGCTCTGTGTTCCCACCATGGCCTACTGCAACACTACTTTGCTTCTCTGCTTTCAGTCACACATTAATTCAAAACATATTTACTGTAATTCCATAATATATACATTCATTGACCCTTTAATGTTACTAAGCTATTTTTAATACTAAAATTTACTTTTTATTTGAGTTCTATATTGTAGGTCTCTACTGCACATGTAATAGTAGTAAAGCAAGATAGTATGAACTTTCATAAAGAATTTGCATAAATAAGCTTTGTTTTACTTTTAAAATATTTATATAGAATCTACAAATGTTCAGCTTATTAATAATATTATAGCAAATTTCCCTCACAACATCTTTGCTCTGACTTCTCATCAAAAAAGCCATGTTCATATCATTCATTCTCTGACATGCAACAGTCACAGGGTGATACAAGACAGACATAAATGCACTATTCGTGCTTTTCATTTATCCTGATTAAAAATTTATCCATGGATAATGATGAAAATGTTCTAAAGTAAGATTATGGTGATGGTTGCACAACTCTGTAAATACAGTAAAAATCATTGAATTGTACCCTTTAAATGAGTGAAGCTGACAGTATGTAAATTATACCTCAATAAAACTATATTAAAAACTCATCCATGGATAAAATTATTAGGAAAACAAAACTATCTGTAAAAGTTCAGCCCACACAAAATTAGAGTTATTTTGAATCACCGAAATTAATAACAATATTTCTGTATGGGTTGCTCATTGGCTAAGCGGGCTGCGGGCTGTGAGCTGGCTGTCAGGCTGCTCTTCTGTGATCTCCCCACAAGAAAGCAGAGCAGAGCACAGGAGATGCATCAGAGGGAGAATCTTGAGTCATCCACTGCCCTTTAAGAGAAAACTGTTTCCCAAACATCGGTTGAACCATTGGGTGCAATTCATTTTGGCACATCTTACAAGAGACTGTGATGTTCCAAATAGGTCCACACCATGATCGGTAACTGCTGTTTTTTAAAATATCTAATGTCATGGGAAAGTATTAGTATATATTATATTATATACATAAAGCAATTTGTAAAACTGGAAAGATATAAGATATATATGGATATATGGATATATATATATATATACCAAAACTTTAATACTATCTCCAGTTATTAAGAGTGGTCCTGGTAAATAGTTAACAGCTGACCCTGCTTTTGGACCACTGACAAAATGTGTGGTGCTGTGCGTGTGCACAGCCACACAACTGGTTTCACAGAATGATTCATATGCCATAAGAGCAGTGCTATCTTGATTAATTAACCAGGATAACTGAAGAGGTTAGGGGTGGAGGCTTTGGTATACAGAGAGATAATCTCAAATCACAGTTACAACAAAACTAGTTAAAATTCAGCACACATTTACCATCCATACACATAATCCAAAAGTATCAAAGTATTTCCAGAACAAATATTTAGCAACAAACACTAAAAAGCATCAAACCAGAGAAGATAAAAGATATGGTTACATTTTTTGTTCCTTAGCTGACCCCTACCTTTGTTCCGGGGTTCAAAGGGGACAAGAGGGGCCAAGCCTGGTCTTGGCTACCAATCCCCTGGAGCCCTTCCTTCTCCTCATTCTCTCCTCCCTCTCTGTGGCCTTGGATCCACAGCTACGCCTGCTCCCCTGGGAGATCATCCTCTCTCTGGAGGAACTGTTCTCAGACCCAGGGATTCTGGAAGCCACATAAATGACTGCGCTGGAAAAGGGCCACAGGGCACATACAGAGTAGCATGTGTTTGTGAACAGTAGACATACCCTCCAATATGTGGATGTTGTCACTTTGTTAAGTGATTTTTTTCCCCAAAAATGTGTACTCTATCATCCACTTGTGGATGAGCAAGAGTTGACTACTGTGTTTTATCAAATCTGAGATCCATCAATTATAAGATACATCATTATATTATGGGCCACTGAGAAAGAAAAAAATGCAGCTAATTATATAACTCAATGCTTTCTTACTACTTGGGATTCTTCCACACAATATTTATCTGTCACCCTCTGTGCCCTCATCCTCTGTGCATTTCTTAGAGGAGTGCTCCACTCTGGTCTCTTGGCCCTTTTTCCAAGCCTCTGATGTGCATTCTGCAAGTTTTATACAGAAACTTTCTTAATCTTACCAGAAGGTGTCAACAAAAGATTTTCAGGTACCCATTGGGAACACATTTTAAATGGCAATTAAATGCAACCCATTCAGTACAACCAATGTACATAATTTAATATGAACAACCATGACTAAGTCCATGCAGGTACAGCCAAATGACAACCACCATGCAATTGTCCCCGCCAGTGGAACGTGATCACAAGGCACACTCCATTTCACAGTTTTTAAGCTGAGGAAATGCCTTCATTCCTTAGAATGAATGAAACTTGGGAAATATGAAACTAACAGTGATCAGGAAGGAACCCAGCCCAGCAAACACTGAGGAGATTATACTTTTGGACACAGGGTCAGGTGTGGTGGACCAGCACGAGCAGCTACAGGTGCTCACTGTGCAATAGCCATGCTATTCTGTGTTTTTTACACATCGGTGCATCCAGTTGTCCCAACACTGAGTTGAGTCCGGTGGTTTTTTTTTTTAAATTTCCTTTTTTAATAAATTTATTTATTTATTTATTTATTTATTTATTTATGGCTGCATTGTGTTTTCATTGCTGCACACGGGCTTTCTCTAGTTGCAGCGAGCGGGGGCTACTCTTCATTGAGGTGCATAGGCTTCTCGTTGTGGTGGCTTCTCTTGTTGCGGAGCAAGGGCTCTAGGTGCGCGGGCTTCAGTAGTTGTGGTGCACGGGCTCAGTAGTTGTGGCTCGCAGGCTCTACAGCGCAGGCTCAGTAGTTGTGGCACACGGGCTTAGTTGCTCCGCGGCATGTGGGATCTTCCCGGACCAGGGATCGTACCCATGTCCCCTGCATTGGCTGGCGGATTCTTACCACTGTGCCAACAGGGAAGTCCCGAGTTAGGTGGTTTTATCCTCATTTTATAGATGAGGAAATTGAGCTCAGAGATGTTAAGTAACATGCCAAGGTCACCAAGTAGCAGATGACAGAGCCCAAATATGAACCTGGATATGTCTGACTCCAGATTCTTTATATCCCCACCACACCAGTTTCCATACTGGCCTTACAGCACTTGCGTTCTGAGAGCAATTATAGTTGTAGTTCACCTGGTCCCAGGTATTCCTGAAGGGGTTATTTCAGAATTTTATGGAGAGGAAAAAGGATTGTCTATAGTGTCTGCAACCACAATACGGTGTGAGAACTACATACTGGTGACAAAATAGTATGAGCATATGTAAGTGTATACATATACACAACTACCAGTTGGGATGGTAGAGAGTTGAATAGGGTGCTCTGGCTCTTTATAGGAAGACAATAACCCAGGCTTCTTACGACCCTCCACTGCACAATGGTTATTTGAGTCTATATTACTAGCTTTGTCACATTATCAAATATCCTCATGACTATAGGAGCCCAGGATTTCTCTTATTTGGCAGTTTCAGGCCAGCTATGGGCTACGGACTCATGACTGTCTGATTCCACTCACCAAAAACCGTGATTGGCACCATCGCCAACAGCTCAGCTCAAATATAGACAGCAACCTTCTGACCACTAGTGTAATTAGAGGAACTCTTTTTTTTCTTTTTTAATTTCAGCATGGGCAAAAGCCTTTATTTATTTATTTATTTAATTTTTTTTGGCCGCTCAGCGCAGCATGAGGAACCCTAGTTCCCTGACCAGGGATCGAACCCGTGCCCCCTGCAGCGGAAGCTCAGAGTCATAACCACTGGACTGCCAGGGAAGTCCCTAGAGGAACTCCTTTTAAGGCATGGTCCTCATGTAGTAAATGAAAGTAAGGATTAGTATTGAAATTTTCTTCCTTTGTACACTTTATTTTCCATTTGTTGTCTCCTTCACAGAAGACTTCATCATGAAAAGGAGGAAGCCCAAAATGAAGTGAGTTAAAAACTTTGTCTCCGAGAGGATTGTGGCTTGGCCTGAGTTGAGGTAAGAGGTGATGGTGCGTATGGGGTGGGGGGGACCACGTAGAGCTACACTGTCACATGCGCCCTCACCCTTGGTCTCTCGCTCTCTTCCCTTTCTACTTACTCCACTTTCCAAGCTTTCTCTTTCTCCTTTCCTCTTCTGGGAATGACGCTGTACCAAAGACACTGCTTACAGGGATCAGCTTTTCTAGACCTCAAGCAGGTACACGTGAACTGATAGTAGAGAGTCTGGGCTGATAGGGACAAAAGTGTAAGCAATCACAGCTGTTCTGGGAAGTGAAGGGTGAATAGTTGCTGTGATATTGCTGGTAACCCTGAACCAAAAGGCTGCTGACCTTTGCTTTCCTTCCTCTGTCATACCTTGCTCTCATCTAAAAATGCACCTTTCTTGTGATTTCTTGTCAGATTCTAGGAGATCCCCATATATTTAGGCCCCAAAGAATCCAGTTGATGTTTTCAGCACTTGCTGTGTCCTCTGATTCTCTAAGGCAGCTTCATTGCTTCTCAACCACTCAGCGATGATAAGATAAATGCCTTGTCCTGCTGGATGTCATGGAGGAGAGAAAACCTAGATGGCAGTGGGCCATTATGTGCCTTTTTCCTACCATCCTATCACTGTGAGGATTCTCCAATTGCTATTGCAAAGCTCTCTCCTTGGAATCCTGAAGTGGCTAAATACAGCCTTTTGCACTGATGGCCAAACACTCAGAACTCATCCATCTCCCCTCCTCCATCCTCTCGTCTGTACCAGCAGTCCCCAACCTTTTTGGCACCAGGGACCGGTTTCATGGAAGACAATTTTTCCATGGACCGGGGGTGGGGGACGTTTTCAGGATGATTCAAGCATATTACATTTATTGTGCACTTTATTTCTATTATTCTTACATTGTAATATATAATGAAATAATTATACAACTCACCGCTGCTGATCTGACAGGAGGCGGAGCTCAGGCAGTAATGCGGGTAACGGGGAACGTCTGTAAATACAGATGAAGCTTCGCTTGCTCGCCAGCCACTCACCTCCTGCTGCGCGGCCTGGTTCCTAACAGGCCACAGACTGGTACCAGTCCATGGCCTGGGAGTTGGGGACCCCTGGTCTATACTTTCTTTTCCTTCTTCTTTCCTTGTATTATTATTCCCATTAAAATTTTTAAACAATCACAAACAGAAGTATTGCAAGTATAATACAAAGACTTATTTTTCCCCTGAAGCTTTCGAGAGTAATTTGCCAAGTTGTTGCCCTATTATCCCCAAATACAGTCAAGGGCATTCTCCTACACAGCCAAAACACAACCACCAAAACCAGGACAGGAGCATTGCCTATTACCACCACCTAATTCTGAGACCCCACTCAGCGTTTGCCAGTTGTCCCGGTAATGGCCTGCATGGCCAAAGGATCCAGTTCAGAATCACTGTCATGTCTCTTTAGCCCCCTTCAGTTTGGAACAGCTCTATACTCTTTCTTTGACTTTCATTAGTTTGACATTTTTTAAGATCACAGGCCAGATATTTTGTAGAATGTCCCTCAATTTGGATCTGTCTGATGTTTCCTGATAATTGGATTCAGGTCATGCATCTTTGGGAGGAATATCACAGAATGATGTGTGCACCTCGTTGCATCCTGTAAGGTGGTACATCATTTTGATTTTTCCCATCACTGATAGTGTTCACTCATCACTTCATTGAGACGGTGTCCACCTGGCTTCTTCACTGTAAAGTTACTTTTTTCCCCTTGACACTGATAAATATGTTGGTGAGAGGTACTTTGAACTAAATATTCTGTTCCTCATCAAAATTTTAATTTACATAGAGTCTCATGGTCTCCTAGTTTATTAGATCAATTCCCCTGCATGAACCAATTACCCATCTCTGCCACCGTCCTCTCTCCCTCTCGGACCCCCTCCTCATGCTGCTTGGCCCTGATTTCTTACACTGGGCTGCACCCCTTCTCCTGGTAATAGATGCCCTCTTGCCTCCCTTGTGTGCTGAGCTGTGGCTCCTCACTCCCCCCCATTACAGAGTCCTGCCTCCCTTTGTCCCAGCTAATGGATTTAGGAATAAATTATTCAGGAAGGGAAGAGAATAGGAAGAAGGGGAAGGCACCTTCTGTTGTCTCTGGTTCACCCTCCTTTTCCTTTTTCCCATACGTCCTGACCTATCCTGACCCCTCTCACCCTTGCCAATTCTCACATCCATCTTTCCAAGCACTCAGGGCAGGACTGAACCTTAGGCCATGGCATAAGCTCCTCTAGTCAGACTATGAGGTTCTGATTCCTGGTGTGGGGACTTATAAGCTGTGTGACCTCGGGTAAGTTACTTTCCCTCTCCAAGCCTCATGGTGTATACAATGAGCATCTTAAAAATGCTACTTCATAGTGCTTTTAGAATCAAATGAGACAGTGCATGTAAAGCTATTATTGCCTGCCACAAAGCAAGAACTAAATATATTTTGTTATTATTTTCCATCCTCTCTGTTTCAGCTGATTGTTGTTGTTTTATCTCTTTCTCTTTTTTTTTCCTGAATGATCTCTTTTGTCTCATTCTTTTTACATTTTGGCTCCTCTGGACTATTTCACTTTCTCTTGAGTCACTTCACTTTCCTTATGTTCACGTGTAAGATGCGCTGAAGGGGGGCATTGCGTTGTCACCAGCAGAAGGTCTGATGAGAATTCCCAGAGTCACACACTCACGGGATAGCAGGCAGCGGTGGTCTCTGTGTCCCAGGCCCTGGCTGGGACAGAGATGGGGCATGTTCACTGCTACCCTCTAGCTTGGCTAGGGAAAGGAAAAAAAGGATCTCTGAGAAAGGACTGAGGTGTAAATAAGTATTCAGGACTTACTGCTTGCCAGTTAAGGACTCTTCCTCTAACTGGCATGGAGTTTGTGAAGAAGGAAGAGTGATCTTTTGAAGGTTTGAACAGAATTGCATTCTAGGACCTGTTCCCTTCTTGGAATTCTGTGATTTCTGGTAGATGAAAGGTGAAATCCAATGATGTAGAGCCATTGGTGTCTACTGAAGCAGATTCTGGAGAGAGAGCCAGAGCGAGAGCAGGAGATGTACAGCTGTCAGTGACTAGATAGATACCCACTGTTCACTAAGCCTCCATCATGGGTGAATGGTCAGGAAGAGATGGTCTCAGGATAGTATGGTTAGTATGGTATACCCTACTTACAAAAAAGGACTTTAGACCCGTGCATGCTGGGAAGGATAGAGGTACCATTAATTAGGAAGATGGAAAATAATGGTTTGGGGAGGGGGGATGTATGCTGAGAAGCCTCCCCTAACCACCCTAACTAATTTCTGTTGCCAGCCCCACACCCCAGACACTTTTTATCACATGGATCTGATCCAGAGTCTTTGTAGCCCTTATCATCCAACATCTTCTTGCTTACTCGCTTACTTGCTGTTTCGCCAGAGACTGTAACCTGCATGAGGGCAGGCATCTTATTGGTCTTATTCACATGGATCTCCAGTGCCCGTTACAGTCCCTGGAATGTCGTAGATGTTGATAAAATTTGTTGAATTAGTGGATAATTGAGGCGACTTAATTATTATATTAGATTTTCTCTGTCTCTGTTCATTGTATTTCCATTTCTTCAACTTTCTGAGGTTTATACATAAGCACAATGAAGAAGAATAACAGGAAGTCTACTACGAGGATCGACGAGCAAGATGACATCTGTGTCCCAGACTCCAAGGATCCAGGAGAGCTTCAAAATATGTTGGATGAAGGAGAGTATGCCCCTTTTGTATCTCCTCCGATATTAGAGAGCAATTTTATCCAGGTAAATAATAATTGAGCCCTGAATTGAGTTCCAATAACTTTGGTAATTAATTTTCTCAAAGACAACAGAAAAGGTTGGAAAAATTGTTTTAATGTGGCAAGGGAATATGTGATACAATTAAAGGGAACAGTTTGGGAACTTCAAACAACCTAAAATAATTATAATGTAAAAGGAAAATTCATTTCAAATTTTCCCAACAAACTCTTACCTAGAAATTCTGTCCCAAGTCTACTGAAATTTTCATTCTATCGTCATCTCCCCAAAACTACACAAAGAGATTATAGTCATTTTTAGAATATTCTGCCACAGGAAAGCACTCAGATAACTTCTTAACTTAGGAGACATTTTAAAGAATAATATCTATGACACAACTAGGGATTAAAATGCATTTTGGTTCTTAGTTCTGAAGGTAAAATATAATTGTCAAATTGTGTCAGGGAGAAAAGTTTCCTTCTCCTAAAAATTATATTATGAATGAAACTACATTTCAATGCATTTGAGAGCAGTTCTAACTTTCCTCTAAACATTCAACATTAAATTATTCAGACAGGGGCTTCCCTGGCAGTCCAGTGGTTAAGACTCTGCGCTTCTGCTGCAGGGGGGGTGCAGGTTCGATCACTGGTTGGGGAAGTTCCGCATGCTGTGAGGTATGGCCAAAGGGGGGAAAAAAAATTCAGACAAAGAAACAGGGAAATGAGTTAAATGGTGTGGGCCATACCCTTAAACTTCATGGAAATGTCACAACCAAGTCTAATGTGAAACACGCCCATTTAAGCAGCTCCTCGGCTGATTCTACAAAGGAGTGATAGGAACAACAGCATACACACGTTCTCTGCACTGATGGGAGACCTCCTCACTTCCAGACACCATAGGAGGGAGGTGATGCCTTGAAGAACACTAATGTTTAAGTCATGCCCCAGAATGCATGTGATGCCGTGATTTGATGTTCTTTACCTTCTGTGTGCTTCTTTCCTACTAGTAATCTTTTTATTTTATTTTTCACACTTCTGCACCTTTTTCAAATAACCATTTTCAAGCTCTAACGAACACTGGGAGAGGCAGTCAGCATTCTATAAATCAGACATGGCCCCATGTCATAACTGGATATGTTATTCCCTTTAACACACACAACCTCTTGTGGTCGGTATGTCTTTGGCAGCAAGTTACCAAGGTTCCTGACTCAACTGTGAGCAAAAAAGAACAACAATTATCTCAAGTAGAGTGAAAGAACCACAGGACATCAACTCACTCATGGGAGTCATCAGGGACCCGGGTTGTCTCTTCTTGTTCTGTCACCCTCAAATTCACTCCCTTCGGGATATCACATGCAAACAGGACATGACAGCTGCCAGCAATGGAAGGGATGTGTCTCTTCCTTGAACTGTCTGTGAGGGCTGAGAACCCTTTCCCAGAGCCTCCAGGAGGCCCCCAGTAGTGTCTCATTGGCCAGGGCCTGCTGAGAGCAATCGCTGGCCAGGGGATGGAATGGATCACCATGACCAGTTGAGGTGGGTCAGGATTTAGCTCCTCAGCTGGGGCAGCGTCCCTGCGGGGTAGATACTGGACAAAACCAGAATTCCATTAATCCGGAAGAATAGGAGCATGGCTTTGGGTAGGTAATCAATAGTGTAGGCTACACTCTCTTTCTAAATATATTTGCTTTTAAGTCATTTTTTTTTTTGAAGCAGTTAACGTACAGCTGAGGAACCAAGTGTTTCCCCTCTCTGGCTTCCTTCACATCCCTGTCTACCCACTTTCCAGTCTCCTCCTCTTAAAACTGGCAGAGATTCTCAGCCAGTCTATGTCCCACATTGTTCAGGTCTCAGCTAGAGGTCCCTTCCTCAGGGGAGGATTTTCTGACCCTATGGTGAGGGTGTGCTGGAACTGGCCGATTGGTAAGTGTTCAGGAAGTTTACAAGTCAGTTGTTAAACACAGCCATCATTAAGAATTAAATTGTATAAACTTATAAATAAAACTATTCAAAACAAAGGCAACAAGGGATTTCCCTGGTGGTCCAGTGGGTAAGACTCTGCACTCCCAATGCAGGGGGCCTGGGTTTGATCCCTGGTCGGGGAACTAGATCCCACATGCATGCCGCAACTAAGAGTCTGCATGCTGCAACTAAGAAGTCCACATGCTGCGACTAAGAGCCCACATGCCACAACTAAGACCCAGTGCAGCGGAAATAAATAAATAAGTAAATGTTTTTTAAAAGTACCCCCCCCCCAAAAAAAACCAAAGGCAACAAATACTCAAAACTCATCATTCCTATTATATTACTACATTTTACTATTATCTTGAGGTTATGGATACAAGAGTTTGACTTCTGGGAGAATCAATTGGTTGTATGGATTTAACATAAAGAGTATGGTATATCATTGTCTGTAAATTGTGTGCTACTCATCTTTTATACCAGTGAAATTGATAATAAACTTATGAGTATCTTCCGAGAGACAGTGGTTACACACTTATCAGCACACCACTGCCTTCTTCCTCCCAAGTCAAGTTTTCTGTGATGTGCTCCACAGCACAGCACCCTGAACTTATACTCAGTAACACTTACAACAACACTTAGTGACATACTTGTTTAATGTTCGCCTTCCCCAGTGGACCCCACAGGTCAGAGACTGTGTCTGTCTGTTCTCTGTGATATCTCCAAGAATTCACACGAACAAAGGCATCATGGTTCATTTCTCCTTTATTCCTATACTGCTTGGGTAAACGAGGTTGTCAGGGCCACACACTTTAACAGAAAACTCCTCTTCCTGTTCTCTGCCTCAGGTCAACAGGAGAGGTGAATCCATTTACCTTCATAACCGAGCCAACTGGGTGACTGTAGGCATATGCTCTTCCAGTCCCACCCTCAAGACCCCCAACGTGATGCTGTTGGCACATCTGACACCCGCCGCACAGAAAGATTCAGAACCCGTTTTTAAAAGTCTTCTGACATCTCCTTCTCCAGAGAATCTGGTGCTCACCAGGTGAGTTACAAAGGGAAGAGGTTAAAGACCTCTCAGAAAACATGCTTTACACCTGAGGAGCTGAGAATAGAAACACAGATGACAAGTGGTCCAAGGGAGCGTCTCATTTGTGCTCCCTGCTGCAGATGAGAGAGTCACATCCTTAAAGTCTGGGGAGATAGTTTGACAACCTGGAAGTCAAACAGGCCATTCACTTTTCAAAAATTAAACCTAAGTAACAGGAACTGAAGGCTCATAATAAAATGCCTCTCTAGAACATTCCCCCCACCCTATCCCAACTTCCATCAAAATTAGCTCTGGTCTTGTCTCAAGCCACCAACTTGCTGTAGGACCCACAGCAAATCACTAACTTCTCTCAGCCTCAACCTTGCAGGATTAACTAAATGGGACAACTTCTCCTAAATAAATAATAAATAGTTGATATTTTAGTTCATTAGAGTCTTAGTATGATTCAGGCAAGATGGCCCTCAGGAGCCTGATTACACGTACTAAAAATCAAACTTTTGACCCTCAAAAGCTAAGAACCAGACCTGGGAACATATGGCCACAAGAAGGTCCTGCCCCATCCCATGCCTGCCGCTCCCCAGGCCTGTCAGAGAGACACGCCTGTTGTTCTAAGTCTCACGCCACAAACTGCTATAAAAGGAAAGTCTTCATGAGAGTTTCCAATCAGGCCTCCAGATGATATTTGCATTTGTCTGCAGGTTTCTCCCTCTGCAGTTTGTGACTCTTTCTGTGCATGATGCTGAGAATATGCGCATCAAAGTAAAGCTGGTGAGTGGCCGAGCCTACTACCTACAGCTCTGTGCCCCTGCATGCAAACAAGACACCCTATTCTGTCAGTGGGTGGAACTCATCTCCTTCTTGAATGAGGAGAAAGCCAAAGCTTCCAAAGTGTCGGAAGTCTCCAGCCTCTCAGAAATCACAAACAGCACAGACTTCACAGGGTCAATGGACATCATGGATATTGCAGCCTTCACAGCTGTACAGACCCCACACCTGTACACATGTTCAGACCCCATCAAGGACATAGAAAGCATTGATTTCTCAGAATTCACGGACATCACGGATGTCACCGATGTCACGGATATTCCAGAAAATGAGGTCACCGAGGCCCCAGATATAAGAATTGTCACAGAAGTCACAGAAGTCACGGACATCTGCAATGTCACAGTGGACTCAGGGGTCACAGTGGTGTTTGAGAATGATGACATACTCAGGGCCAAGCGGGAGGAAAAGGTATGTGACATGGAAGACTTTCATTCTCTAATAATCACTCTCTTTCACCTTCTTTGGTAAGCTACCTGACATCGATTATCAAAATGCTATGGAACTTACTCTGAGTAACCTAATATTAATAATGAGTTCCGATACCTGAAGCCTGGTGCAAAAGAGTTGTAAGATGTTCCCTGAAACAGGCAGTGAACATCCATACCATACAACTTAACCCAGTATCAGAAAGCTATGGTGGGACAGAAGGAACTTTGGTATCAGAGTCAGAAGCCCTGGGTTGGAATCTTGCCCTGCTGCATATTAGTTTGGCCAAGTCACTGAACCTGCATGAGTCTGTTTCCTCATCTCTCAAATGAGGATATTAATATCATGCAAGGGCTATATTAAGGTTTAAATGTACACAAAAGTATGAAGTATACTGAAGGATGGGGTGAAATTTCAATAAGAAGTGAAGGTGGAAATAAGAAAATAAAATACCCAAAGTGAGCATCTTTAGAAAGGGCCAGAAAGTGGAAAAACACAGAGACATATCTGAGAATAAATCAGTTTGGCTGGAGCCTAATATATGTGGAAAATATTAGGATATAGGATTGGAAAGTTGCTTGCAAACCTTGAATGCCAAAATAAGAAGTGTAGACTCAGTCCTTGGGCAAACCTTAGCCACAAAATCTCTGTGTAAGGGAGTGAAGGAGCTGTGTTTTTACAAGATTAGTCTGATGGAAGGATGGATTGCAGGTAAAGAGATCAGTGTGTAGACTGCTGCTGAGAAACCTCCATGGGGCCCACAATAGAAAAATGGCAGAGGGCAAAGATGGACATTTTCAGAAGAAGAAAATGCTAGCTAATGAATTTAGTAGAAAAGTTTTACCTCACTAGTAATCAAAGAAATGCAAACTTGAAAAAATTTTCACCTATAAAACTGCTAATTAAAAGAATAAAAATAGTCAGTGTTAGTAAAGGTGGGGTCACCTTGGAATTTGTAAAGATTCATGGTAGGGTGAGAATTGGAACAAACTTTCTTGAAATCATTATGAGTCAAGAACCTAGAAATGTTGACACCCTTTGACTCAGTGATTCCACTTTTAGGAATCTTTCTTAAGGAGTTAATCATCAATAGGAATGAGGATTTAGCTATAAAGATGTTAATCATACCACATCTATACCATGTTTATAAAAATGAAATAATGAAAATACGGAAGTAAACTAAATATCCACCACAGAGAAATGGCTAAATGAATTTAAATCCACAAAGGTCAGGTGCCGTGTTTATCTCATTCAGGAGCAACCACAGTGACTGGCAAGATCATAGTCACTCAGGAAATATTTGTCAGACGAATGACTACTCTGTAGCTGTTAAAATTGTTGGAGAATTTTTCTTTACTTGGAAAAATGTTTATGATGTAAACCTGAGTGAAAAACGAAGTAAAGAATATGATCCTTATTACATAAAAATGCATGTACACACAACAGACAGTAGGAGGGGGAAAAGTCATATTGTTAATAGTAGTTTATTTCTAGATTGCAAATTTATAAGCAATTGATGTTTTCTTCTTTATATATTTCTGAATTTTCTGTTTCCTACAATAAAAATAATTTTTAATTAGAAAAATTCAAGTAGCTTTACACAGTTTTTAATAACATGGGGAAATTTTTATAATAAATCATTAAGTGAAAAATGTGGGATATGACCACAAAGCAGACACATTCAAAATAAATAAATGGACAGAAAGATCAGAATGAAATGTGTCATAGTAGTTATTTCTGGCATGTGGCATCAAGCAAGCAATAATTTTCTCCCTCTAACTTTATATCTCTTAGGATTTTCTAAATATTCTATGATAAATATACATTACTTTCATTGTCAGAAAAAAATGTTTTAGCTTTAAAGAAGATTATTGCATTATTTTCAAGGAACAGCCGTAGAGGTGATGGACTACGTAATGACAAAGGGAGGAAGAAGGTGCAGATGTGAAGGACATCAGAGAGACAGAGTCTTTTTTTAAAGATTTATTATTTATTTATTTTAATTTTTGGCTGTGTGGGATCTTTCGTTGCGGCACGCGGGATCTTTTGTTGCGGAACATGGGCTTCTCTCTGGTTGTGGTGCGCGGGCTTCAGAGCTCATGGGCTCTGTAGTTTGCGGCACGTGGGCTCTCTTGTTGAGATGCGCAGGCTTAGTTGTCCCGCGGCACGTGGGATCTCAGTTCCCTGACCAGGGATCGAACCCGCGTCCCCTGCATTAGAAGGCAGATTCTTTACCACTGGACCACCAGGGAAGTCCCAGAGAGACAGAGTCCTTAAGACCGGCTGACCTATTGCTCTGAGGCCTGAGAGAGATTCCAAGGAAGGCAGGGAGCGACAGAGGTGGTGTATTAACAGAAACCAGGACATTAGAATGGGAGATATTTTAGGGTACTAAGTTTTAGATTCTAAGTCTTTTGAAAAACAAACTCTCTAGTATTACTAGGAACCTCCAACTCCTGTCACCTATTAGATGCTCTTAAATCAAGAGCAACCTTGGATTGGGGAGCAGGTGTCAAGGCATTTCTAGAAAACCTTCCTTTCCCTGCCAATTCAGGGAGAGGAAGTCCTGCAATTGAGTCCTAATTTTCTTGTGTGAGGTGACATTGGTGTACCTGACCACATGAGTTTTAGCATGTGCTGTGTCAGGTCCCCATGCTGCCAGCCTCCAGTGCCCGCCTGGGCTCTTCTCAATGGCTGTGCAATACCAAGCCTCACCCGCCTCATTATTGCGCCTGTGCACTTGAGGCCACTCAGTAAATATAGATGAAATGATTACTGCTCCTTAAATAATCTGCTTCTGTATGATGCTCTTCTGCTCCCTGATTTGCTGCTGCTTGTTATTTTCAAAGGAAAAAATGGAAAATATTCTGAAGCCTGGCTGTCTACGAGATACAAAAATTAAGAATGAGTTTAGAGAATCCTCAAAACATGTCACCATCTCAAACCTAATGCTGACTTTCGAAGGTGAAAGATGTTTTCAGACTACCTTGACTCCAGAAGAAGGTGAGACAAATAAATCCAAAGAGATGAGTGATAGACCCTCTGAAATAAGGACAACAGACTCTAAAAGCACGGCTCTCAAGGCTGAAGAATCCAGGTATGTGAGGCAGGGAAATGCCAAGTGATGCTAAGACGTGAAATATGTAAATAAGTGCATGCTTTCAAGTCCCTGCAACTAGGGCATTGTTCGCTGAACATTCTCAGACATACATACAATGTAATTGGATGATAACATAATCAACTCAATTATCCACATTTGGTTCAACCTTGTCTAATTTTTATTTTCACACCAACTTCTCACACCATTCAATTGGCATTCTGGGCTATCTGCCTGGTGTCAGTGGTGTGTGCTGAAGGAAACAGAACAGAATCACGATGTCCACATTTTGGAGTTAGAGGCTAGAGTAATTACGGGTATTTTTATCTTTACACTTCTCTGTATTTTCTTCTCTACATATCCCTTACCCTTTTCTACATTTCCAATGAATAACTTAATAATCTGAAAAACTATTTTTATAATTGTAACACCCAATTGCAAGATGAATGTGAGAGACACTGTGGTATTATAAAGATAAAAATTAATATGATCATTCTGGAATAACAGCTAATAAGAAACCAGAGAAAAATATAGATATCTAAATGCTGTATTAGCAAGAATGAAAATGAGGAATGTAATGAATTATGTCTAAGTTCTTTTTAAATATAAAAAGGAACAGGGGAAAACAGGGAAACAAACTTTTTAAAAGTTTGATTCATTCATTCAGTAATATTTACTGAGCACCTTCTATGTGCTAGAGACTGGAAATACAGCAGTGAAAACAAGTCATGGAGTGTTTCATTCTAGTGGAGGGTATAGATAATAATCAAAGTATATTATGCCAGCTGGAATGTGCTGAGAGAAAACAAAAAGTAACAGAAGGATTTGAGGAGGGAGTAGGGATAGTTTATGTAAGTGGAAAGGAACTGCTTCTCTGAGGAATGGCAGAGATCTGAAGGAAGGGTGGAGCTCTGAGGGAACAGAGTTCCCAGCTGACTGACTGCATAACAATTATAAATGGGACACGTTAGGTGGTCAGTAAATTATCATTATTGTCACTATTACTTCATTTCCAGCAGCGTAGATAAAAGAAAGTTGGCTATTCTGTCAAAACAAAAACAAAAACAGAAAACAAAATATCTTAATTGACTGAGGGTTAAGTGTTCAAAACTGGCTTTCTCTTTAACCTTCTTCCCCAGCTAAGAAGGGGTCCAGGGAAGCAAAGGAATATGGATGATCCTTAGAGGATTCCTAAGCCTTGAAGTCAGAGTAACATTTGCTTTTGCTCCTGGGCAGCCACATTTCTCACAGTTCTAGGGCCTCTAGATGCAAGTGCCAATACATTCAAGGTGTTGGTGGATCTTGATTATAACTTCAATACTTTTGGTTGTATGCTTAAGCAAAGCATCGTGTCCTATGTAGGGTTTCTATACCAGTGGTTCTTAATGTGTGGCTGGTCAGCAGCATCACCTGGGAGCCAGTTAATGATGTAAATTCTCAGGCCTACCCCCACCCTGCTGAATCATAAACTCTGGGATGATCTCAGCATTTTCTGTTGTAATAGGCCTCCAAGTGGTTCAAATGTACAATCAGGTTTGAGAACTGTTGCCTTATGAGAAGCCAGTCCTAGGTACAAAGCAGGGCTGAGCAAGGCTTGTGAGGGCTTCTCCTGAGGCCCCAGAGCCAAAATGAGGATTCCCCTTCATAGCCATAGGAAGAACAATCAGCTCAAACTCAAGGGGGGCTTCTTCAGAAATTTTTCCTATATGACCAAGAGCTTTTAAGTTTGGATTAAAAAATACATTAAAAATCAATTCATATAGATAACTAATGAGAACCTGCTGTATAGCACAGGGAACTCTACTCAATGCTCTGTGGTGGACCTAAATGGGAAGGAAATCCAAAACGGGGGGATATATGTATACATATAGCTGATTCACTTCGCTGTACAGCAGAAACTAACACAACATTGTAAATCAACTATACCCCAATAAAAAAAAATCAATTCATGTCTTTTTCTTCTCTGATTGCCATAGCTAGGACTTCCAAAACTATGTTGAATAAAAGTGGTGAGAGTGGACATCCTTGTCTTATTCCTGATCTTAGAGGAAATGCTTTCAGTTTTTCACCATTGAGATGATATCAGCTGTGGGTTTGTCATACATGGCCTTTATTATGTTGAGGTAGGTTCCCTCTTTGCCCACTTTCTGGAGAGTTTCTATCATAAATGGGTGTTGAATTTTGTCAAAAGCTTTTTCTGCATCTATTGAGATGATCATATGGCTTTTATTCTTCAATTCGTTGATGTGGTGCATCACACTGATTGATTTGCAAATATTGAAAAATCCTTGCATCCCTGGGATAAATCCCACTTGATCATGGTGTATGATCCTTTTAATGTATTGCTGGATTTGGTTAGCTGGTATTTTGTTGAGTATATTTTCATCTAAGTTCATCAGTGATATTGGCCTGTAATTTTCTTTTTTTGTGGTATCTTTGTCTGGTTTTGCTATCAGGGTGATGGTGGCCTCATAGACTGAGTTTGCAGGTGTTCCTTCCTTTGCAATTTTTTGGAATAGCTTCAGAGGATAGGTGTTAACTCTTCTCTAAATGTTTGATAGAATTCACCTGTGAAGCCATCTGGTCCTGGACTTTTGTTTTTTGGGAGTTTTTAAATCACAGATTCAATTTCAGTACTTGTGTTTGGTCTGTTCATATTTTCTATTTCTTCCTGGTTCAGTCTTGGGAGATTGTACCTCTCTAAGAATTTGTCCATTTCTTCTAGGTTGTCCCATTTTTTTGGCATAGAGTTGCTTGTTGTAGTCTCTTATGATCCTTTGTATTTCTGTGGTGTCAGCTGTAACTTCTTTTTCATTTCTAATTTTATTGATTTGAGCCCTCTCCCTTTTTTTCTGGATGAGCCTGGCTAAAGGTTTATCAATTTTGTTTATCCTTTCAAAGAACCAGCTTTTAGTTCATTGATCTTTTCTATTGTTTTCTTCATCTCTATTTCATTTGTTTCTGCTCTGGTCTTTAAGATTTCTTTCCTTCTACTAACTTTGGATTTTGTTTGTTCTTTCTCTAGTTGCTTTAGGTGTAAAGTTAGGTTGTTTATTTGAGATTTTTCTTGTTTCCTGAAGTAAGATTGTATTGATATAAACTTCCCTCTTAGAACTGCATTTGCTGCATCCCATAAGTTTTGGATCATCGTATTTTCATTTTCATTTGTTTCTAGGTATTTTTTTAAATTTCCTGTTTGATTTCTTCAGTGATCCATTGGTTGTTTAGTAGCATATTGTTTAGCCTCCATGTATTTGTGGTTTTTTGCAGTTTTTTTCTTGTAGTTGATTTCTTAAGCTCATAGCATTGTAGTAGGAAAAGATGCTTGATATGATTTCAATTTTCTTAAGTTCACTGAGGCTTGTTTTGTAGCCCATCATGTGATCTATCCTGGAGAATGTTCCATATGCACTTAAAAAGAATGTGTATTCTGCTGCTTTCGGATGGAATGCTTTTATTTATTTATTTATTTTCCGGATGGAAGAAACTTTCCTGCTTCAGATTGAGGGTGGAGAAGTAGCTGAAATAGAGAAATTTCCCTCAGAACACTGATCTATTATTTCTTGATGGTAACCACTGAGTTCTTTCAGTGGAACTAAATAATAACCAGGGGGACTACTGGAAGTCTGAAGTGTTAGAGGAGAAAGAAGGAAGGGAGATTTAAAAAGTAATCAATCATCTGTCAGAAGTAGTGAGAGAAAAACAAAGAATGTAAGAGGCAAAGGTATAGAAGCAGGTGCCACTCAATAGAAAATATATCTTTTGCTATGTATGAGTATGACTTTCATAGAAAAGCATAAGATTTCTAAAAAACAAGTGAGATAAAAATGAATCCATCCAATCTAGCAATTTGTCCTAAATAATAATTAATCAGGTCTGATCATTCTGACATCTTCCTTCTGACTTATTTCATTCATTATGTCTCAAATTCTGTCCTGCCCTTGTCTAAGGCTTCAGAAACACATGATTCAACATCTAACAAGGTTAACTGTTTAAATCATTTCAACTTCTTTCCTTGCCCTTCTGCAAATAATAGATGCCCTGAAGCACTGGATTAACTTTTAATGCCTTTAAAAGAAAAAAAAACTTTAAAAAAGTAATTAATAAACTTTTTTTAAGTACAGTTTTAGAGTTACAGAATAATTGAGCAGATAGTACATACAGCCCCATATACCCACCCCACTGCCACCTCCTCATCCTCCTCTCATCCCCAGTTTCCCCTAGTATTAACACCTGCATTAGTGTGGTACATTTGTTACAATTAATGAACAATATTGATACATTATTATTAACTATAGTCCCTAGTTTAAGGTTCACTCTCTGTGTTGCACAGTTTTGTGGGTTTTGACACATGCATACTGACACGTATCCACATAAAGAACAGTCTCGCTACCCTAAAAATCCTCTGAGTATTAGATAAGCTCTTAGCAGTTTTTTTAAATATTAAAAATTGTAGAGAGAACTTAAGTTTTTAGGTTGAAAAATGATCTGCAGGTGCAAAATTTTGTTAGTCTCACTATTATGATCACTATTAGAAATGATAAGAAAATGAATGCCTATATAATTAGCAAAAATCTTAGAATTTTAAAGATTGAAAAGGATCGTGGTTAGCAAATCCCAGACTCTTCCAGGCCCTGCCCTTCAGTCTCTCAGCTTCCTGTGTGATCTATCTGCTGACTCTACTGTAGAGAAAGAAAGAGATAAAAACAAAGCAAAAAACAAATTTTGGTTCTAACTAATCCTCTTAAGTCCAATTTAATCAAGCATAAATTATATTTTATTGCCTATTTACATCAGGAACTTAATTACTAGCTAGAGCCTAATTTGAGAATGTTCATTATAAATGAAAGATGTGATAAGATCAAAGGACAGAATGGGATTCACTGATGCTTAATCCTGGGACAATTGCAGGATTAAGACAGGACACCGTGAGAGTGATAAATAAATTCTAGTATATATTCATTTTTCTTCTCCAAGACCATGGATTTCAGTGACACTTTCTAACCGTATACTTTGGAACAATGGAAAAAAGAAATTAAACAATGACGTCGTTGAATATTTTGCCCTCAGATTCATTGGTCTTTCAAATGTAAATTGAGCAACTTAAATCTAGATGAGTGAAAGACGATGGAGACTTGTGTAATGTCATTTTAGGTGCTTTAGAAGTGAAGGATTTACTTTATAAAGCATTTATATTCCTTCTCATACCTTGGCAATAGTGCTACTGTGACTCTTCCCTTTGTTTTAAAGAGGATAATGGCAGGCTTTATTTTAATTTGCACCTATTTTTTTTAAAGTACACTTACTTGATATTTCTCAGCCTCTTGAAAACTTTTATCATTAAACTCAACCTTATTTAAATCACCAGACCTACTTGGTACATGAGTAGTTGTTTGCAAACTTCTCAGAAAATTACTAATTTAACCTTAAGATCCATTGTAGAACCTGAACTGCATGGATTTGCCAGACCTCTTAAATGGATCAGAATTATGTCTTTGCACATTTATCTGGGAAGATATTATCTAAGGATAATTATTCTTCCCAAACCCTTTTACTCAAACAGCAATACTTCCAAAAGAGTTACTGAAATGTAGCCAAGGAACAAAGATTTGGTGAAAATTAACTGACTTAAGTTTATATTTTAGCATGTCAATGAGGTTACAAAAATAAGTATTTTTTGATATTAATTTTAAAAATCAGGCATGCAGAAAACAAAATTCTTTATCCAAAGACATCTCTGAAAGTGAAATAGCCTGAAAAACTGACAGCTAGTCTCCTATTTTATCCACTAAACCGTAAGAAGTATATTAACTTGGACAAATACTTGGGTATGTTATTCACCTACAAGATTCCCATCAGGGCCATAGAGACTGTGATGAAGAGCTAGCAGAGTAGGCACTGTAACCCCAGTCACCCATC
Source organism: Balaenoptera ricei (assembly GCF_028023285.1). Lineage (NCBI taxonomy): Eukaryota > Metazoa > Chordata > Mammalia > Artiodactyla > Balaenopteridae > Balaenoptera > Balaenoptera ricei. The sequence continues at coordinate 153,614,463 of NC_082640.1, forward strand.
CATTCCAGAATGTACCCCACGTGTCTATGAAAGCCTATATTCCCAACACAACTGACTCTGTTTACGGAAGCCCCAGAGCAGCAGCAGTTAGCTTCTTTGAGTCTCAACCTCAAATGAATTTTCAGGGGCTCGAGAGGTAGCAGGATAGGGATGGTCACAGCCTCACTGAGTGACAGGTGATAGTTACAATAAAAATAGGTTATACGTAATTACATACAACTCACTTTTACAGCTTTTACATGTTGGATAGCTTACATGTTACAAAAATTTAGGTAATTTTACTCTAAGATGTATTATAATGAATAATACCCTTGGCTTGCTAAATACGTTTCATTACTACCTACAAAGTACTTAGAGAATGATTATCTCATACCTAGTAATTCTTTTCTAAGTATTTGTGGTTATACTGGCAAAACTTTGAAATGTGCTATTTATTTTTACAGGAGCAGGAGAACTGATTCAGACACTTCAGGTATGAAACAAATTCCACTACATTTCTCTGTGATCCCTGGTATCAAGCAGTCACCTCTGGGTCCTAGAACAGAGTAGTTAAGAACAAAGGAATCCAGCTAGATGTTTTGATGCATTCCCTTTCCTGCCTTTGCTCCATTGTGAGAGTCCTATCCTGCAGAAACTGCCTCAAAGACTATATTCATGCTATCTTTCAAGTGGTAGGCATCACTTTGCTTTTTTCTGTGCTGATAGAGTTCCCTAGTTCCCTGAATGTCTAACTCACTGGGCGTGAACCACTCCCAAGGTAGCTCTGCGGGCAGAACCTGAACATGATACGGCCTCTTATTCCTGCTGATTTGGAAGGGAATTGATCCACAACTCAATTTCTTGGTAAATCTAAAACCACCTAGCCCCTCTTTTCTTCCTGCTTACGTCTTTGGCTTCTGCTTTGCTGTCAGGTGATACCATTTAATGTTTTTTTCTGGCAGTTTTTTCCTTACATATTTCCATATCTCGGGATCTTTAACTTGTAACAAGTGTTTGAAGTAGAGGCTGTCGTGTAGGCACCGGTGGAGATTTCTGCCCTTACTTGCTGCTGACCCACTTCTAAGTTACTGTCTAACTTCTGGGGGGTAGAATAGGCCTCAGCTCCAGTCATGCACATAAAAGAACATCATGGAAGGAACACAGAAGCACACTTCACTGAATGTAAATGGAGAGGAAAAAAATACCAAAAACACTTGAAGACATTTTTAGTCACTTTTGCAAGAGTCCTACCAAAAAAAAAAAAAAAAAGCAAATGATTGTTGGGGAAGGCTAAATGGGTAAAGGGGATCAAGTGTATGGTGACAGAAGGAAAATAAATTTTTGGTGGGGAGCACATTGTAAGATATACAGAAGTAGAAATATAAAGTTGTACACATGAAATTCATATAATGTTATAAATAAATGTTAGCTCAATAAAATTTTTAAAAAGCAAATGATTATAGGAAACCTATTTATACAAGCAGGATTTGTCTTTGGGCCTTCCCACTGGAATTTAGTGTCCAAAATACCAGGTGAACTTCACTGTAATGTGGTTTTACCTATATTCCAATCTACAGTATTAAACCTGAAAACAATGTAGGAAAATGCTATCATAGTTTATAAGAAAAATACAAAATTTTCTTCGCAATATATAGAATTTTCATCTATCAATTTCTATCCCAAATTTTATTTCAAAAAGAAATCAAATCTGTAAAACTTCCAGAGATATCCTACACAGGCAAACATTTTCCTCTTATTTTCTAAAGACAAGGATAAATCTAGCAACAGCCTTACCACTAATACATAATTAGTACAGGAGCATATAATTAGTACATTCTTCATACATTCTGAAGCACTCCTTATTTTAGCCATGGAAATTTGAAATTAATGTAGGACATTGATACTTTTATTTTCATCTTATATATGACTGATTCTTTTACCTGTCTTCTGGCACAAACTCAATTTTGTTCAACTGAACAAGCGTTCATTGCCTGTCTATTATATATGAGGCACTGTGACAGGCTCTGGGAGAGATTAAAAATAAATAACAGGACCTATTGCCTGGCCTCAAGACATGTGCACAAATAACATAAATAGGAATGTTATAGGCCCTATATGAGAAAAGTGGAGAACTTAGTTTTAGCTCAAGAGAGAAAATCATAAAAGATTCTATGAAGGAGGCAGTCTTTGAGTTAGGAAAGGGGAAACAAGAATATCCTGGATATAAGGAACAGTGTGGGCAAAATCAAAGGGATGAGACAGTGCTGGGCATGTTTAATTTAGGAGTAGTGAGAGAGGCAGCTGGAAAGCAAGGCAGGAGCCAGTTCATGGGGGTTTTAATCCACACTAAGGAGTTTGGAAAGTACTACTTGGTAGGTAAGGAGGAGTCACTGAAAGCCAAGGAAATGACAAAATTAGTATTACATTTTAGGATGAATACTCTGACTGCAGTCTCTAAGAGAAGCTGGAAGAGGCTAGAGGCAGAATGTCATTATAGTAGTCTAGGTGAAGGGTACCAAAGTCTTGGCCAGGCAAGAAGCAATGAGATGAGAACAAGGACATGAACACACAGTCAACAAGCTTTAATGACTGACTACCTGTGTGGACATGAGAAAAAAAGGACTGAGGAGGACAGAGTTTGGGAGGCAACATGACTAGGAGGTAGTGAGTCCATGAAGCAAACTGGGAAAAGGAAGAAAATCTGGAAGGAAAAGGTGAAGAAATCAGCTATGAAACACTGAACTTAGAATCAAAAGCCCTAGGTTTGAGTTCTAACTGAACTTCCTCTGTTTCATGAACACATCATTTAATCTCTCTGGGCCTCAGTTTCCTCAGCTATCAAATGTGTGTGCATATGGGTGGGGGAATGAGGAGGGCATGACTGGCTGTCTCAAGGCCCTTTCTGCTGCTATGATTTTCTTAGCTCATATTTGTGGTCCTGGTGGCCCATCTATGTAAATTTACCAGGCAGCTTGAAATGGGGCTCTGGAAATCAGGAGCTGAGGAAAGATACAGCAAACGTGCAGCAAAATTCCACTCTTGAGCTTGTTAAATCACGAAGATGGTACAATATACACATTTGGCATGCAGTTTTCACGAAGTATTAATTATTTTCCCTGTTTGTTTTCTTTCATGTACTTTCTCATTCTTCCTGCTTTCCTTTCCTATATCCTCTCACTTTTCCTTACTTAGGATTGTACAGTTTTTCAATTTTCCCTCTGATTAGCATTTCTTTCCCCCTTATCACACTCCTCTGAATCACTTCTTTTTTCCCCTTTCACACTCAACACTCTTCACCCCAAGAAAAGCAAAGATTAGTAGAATTTTAATCCCTTGTCCCATTGAATTTAGACTGAATGTAGACGGAAAGTGAGTTTGTAAATCTGATTTCTATTCTAGGCAGGAGCCAGAACAATAACTGCTCCCACGGCAGTAAAACAAATCACTGTTTCTATTAACTCCATCAGATTCACATTCACACAACTCCTGGGCAGGGCTAGTTGGGGACCATGGTCTCCAATTCATCTCTCCAACCTCTCAGCAGTTTGAAAGAATGACACTTTTTCCCCTTTTTAAGTAAGGTTTTGGGTAAAGTGGCACTGCAAATGTACTGTTTTTATGAAAAGGCTACAAGGCAGGGCCCAGGCTAAACCCATCTTCTCTGGATCTGGGTCCATCTTTCTCCTTTATTGACTTTCAATTTCTTACCTTTCTAAGCTTTATTCTCCTTAACTTTGCTGATTTCTTTACAGTGAGCCCAAACAATAGGCTTATCTATGATCCCGTGGTATTTTTCCAAGATGGAAAGAAATGAGACAAAGGATAGAGATTCAAGAAATAAGAGGGAAATCATTTAAGAAATACTGGGAGTGTCCTCCCCTCCCCCACCCATCTTTCTTTTCCACTTTCCTCTTAACTACCGAAAATCAAACCCTTGGAATCCTAAGCAGCCAGGTTCATTCTCTGTTTATGAAACCAGGGCTAAAAAGAGAAAGAGTGGGGGAAACTGTGAAATTTAACAATGGGCTCCATCGGAAAGGATAAAGACATTTTTGATGAGGAGGTTGGAACATCATTTGAATTTAAGACTCAAATTTAAGTTCTCTCTCCTTCTGTGACTTTTTCTCTCCTGTTTTTGGCTTTTTTCTTTCCTCCTCACTTCCTCTGTCTCTCTAGTGATCTCTCTTCCACTTTGCCCCACTATTTTCTGGCTCTCTCTTCTCCTGTCAAATCCTCTTCTAATTTCCTCAATCTTGTGCCTCATCTGTCCTCCCTTTCTCAGGGGAATACATGTGAGGAAAGGAAAGTAAAACAAGAAAAGGCCAATGGAAAAAACAAGACAACCTAAAGGTAATTTTTACAATTATTAGTCTATAGATATAAATGACAGACATGACTTTTCCACAAAAAGCTGTCAATAAACTGAATCTTTTAACATTGAATCTTATTACTTCTACTGTAGTAACAACAGAGGTGGAATGGAATATTGAGATATTGTTGTGGTTTCTGCTCTAGAATCCACCAGGGGTCAAAATGTAACATCAGCACAGGGCAAGAAGGCACTTCAGGTGAGGCACTGGCAGGGAATTACTTGCTACTGCTTTTACAGTGATTCCTTTCATTCTCATCACTACCTTCCTCTTTGCTCCCTTATCATACTCTTTCCCAACCTGCTTTCTCAGATTAACCAACACAGCCAAAGCCTCTTACTTTCATACCGAAATTATACAAATATTCACAGAGTCCCTGCAGGGCTGCCATGTACAATTGTGCAGATTGTACACTGCACAGAGTTGGGGGTCCCATTCACATTGTAGTCTCTGCGCAATGAATAAATTGCACAGCTGTATGTGGTGGCATACAGTATTCTGAATTTCTTTGAGACACTAGCTTTACAGTGAGTTACTTATGAATGAAACTTCTCTCAGTTGCCTCTCCCAGTATAGCTAATGCTGTGTGTGTGTGTGAGAGAGAGAGACTGTGCATGTGTGTGTGTGTGTGTGCATATGCACACACATGCGTTTAAGGCTGAATTCACAAAATTGAAGGGAAGTTTAGTGAAACAGGGGTGGCTTCAGCAGGAAGCACATGCCCATCTTATCAGGGCTCTGATGATGGAATTGAGGTGCCCACCCTCTTTTCCGCCTTTCTGTCACTGTGCCACCAAAGTCAGTTTAGCATTTGAGCACTGAGTTTATTAACAGGGCCCCACCCAGATGCACACCATGGGCCAGAGGTAATGCACCAGAGAAAAACAATGTGGCCAAAAAATAACAAATGTTCACACACCATAATCCCCTGGCCTTCACATACTCTCCTTAGTCTGTGCTGTTCTTTTGTCACTTCTTTTCTTAATAGTGTATTAAGAGCATACACTATTAAGTATGCTCTTAACAGTGTTCTATGGTGGTGGACAGTGAAGGGATGGCACTCAAGGTGATATGCTGATTCCTACACCCACCTAGGGAGAGTCCCAAGCCCAGCTATTTCTCAATATATTATAGCATTTAGAGAGAGAAGTTCCTTTAAAAAGCTAACCCAATATTCTACAGTGATTTCATCCTTTGATTGATATATTCTATAACATGAAATTTCAAATATTGTGGTCTCATTAAGAGAGATCTGCAAATGCAAAGAAGGGCAAAAATGAGATATACATAACATATTTAAATCTTGACTTCAGAAATTTTAAAAGTGGCTCCCAAATATTTAAATTGTGAATCGCTAATATATGGGAAAAGGTAGATGATTTTTTTATATGGTGAAAAAAGTTTGCTACTAATAAAGACTTCGCATTATTACAACTGAAATAATGTGAAAGTTACTTGGCCCCTTATTTACAATGAGCATAAATTATGTGTATGTAAATCTCACATATATATGACTTATTTCAGGACTCAGTTTAGCACAGATCAAGAACTTGCAAATAATTCAATGACAATATCTATAAGTCTTAAAGAATAAAAGCCCATAATTTTAATCTTGACTTTTTGATTTTTTAGATTATTACATGGTAGAAATAACTTTTTTTTTTAACATCTTTATTAGAATATAATTGCTTTACAATGATGTGTTAGTTTCTGCTTTATAACAAAGTGAATCAGTTATACAGAAATAACTTTTAAAAACAAAAATTTTAAGAAGTTCCTTTAATATTGCATCAACTTCTAGATTTAAAAAATGAGATCTTACCTGTCCGAAGGATATTTATTGTTAGAAGAAATGCTGTATTGTATTATAAATGTAATTTTACTTATTTCAATCATTTATTTTACTCATGTTTAGTTATTTTAAGTTTTATACTTAACAGTAATAACTTTAAAAGATTCTGTATTTCAGACTTTTGAATTAATTGAACTGACTCCATCTTTTTTTCTTTGCCAGATAAATACAAACTACTAAACTAAAAAACAAGCACAGCTCAGGAAATAACAATTGAAGGAAGGGAAAACAAAGCAGCGTCTTCCATGTGGCAGAAATAAAGGCTACTACTGATCATTAAGCATTTAATCCATGTCAATCTAATTTCTTAAATCTTAATTATTGTAATTGTGGATACTGATTTTAAAGTAAGTATAGAACTATACAAACTGTAAGATTTTCAATTCATAAACTCACTTTTATCTGCAGAGCTTCTTTTCTTTAGGGTTGTTGGATAAATATGTTATTCTCTTTGGTTTTACTTTTTCTCATTTTGACATTAGCCCACCACTGTGTTGTTTCTAACATTGGGCACTCTGGGGTCCTTGAAGGTGGGACCATGTTCTTTCCGTCTTTGTGTTCCAGTGAGCAGCTGGCCTAAGAGGCAATACTTAGGGAATCAATGAATGCCATTTTCAAACAGGTTTTTTAAAACTCTCGATGCTTTTAAAAATAAAAAAGAAAGTACAGACAGCCTCCATCCAAAGAATCATTTGGATTTTTAAAAGCTACCACTTACTCATTTTCAAAAAGCTGCCAGTCATTCTACAATGTGCTTTGCATGCATTCTCAATCTTCACTTTGATCTGAGGGGTATGATTACTGTCCTGTTTTACAGACAGATGGTGATAGTGAAGCTTAGAGAGATTAAGTTATCTATTCAAAATCATACAGCTAAAAAATATATATTTTTTTCGAATTTCACACAAATAGTACTGGTATTTCTACAGTGACCTGAGTTGCAATAACAAATATGTCTCACCTCCATCTTCCTCTTCCTGTCCCACAGACAGCTGTCTAGAACTACGTGGTCCAGTATGGTAGCAACTCATATGTATGGCTCTACTGAGCACTTGAAATGTGACTAGTGCAACTGAGAAAGTGAATTTTAAATTTCTTTTAATTTTAATTAAATTTAAATGTAAAAAAACTTAAGCAGTGTAGAAGTTTTCTTTATTAAACATAAATATTGTTTTGGTAAGGCTACATTTTTTCACTTCAACTGTTGAAAATTTAGCATCTGTACTGTGATAAAGTGTAACGTACACATCAAATTTTTAAGTCTTAGTATGAAAAAAAGAATGTAAAATATCTCAATAATTATTATATTGATTGTGTGTTTAAATTATAATATTTTAGCTGTATTGGGTTAAAAATTTATAAATTAATTTCATCTGTTTCTTTTTACTACTAAATAGTATGTCACAAAATTACGTATGTGGCTCACATTAGATTTCTATTAATGTTGCTGTAGAGGAAAATCCTCTACTCATCCCCCTTGGCCCACAGCCCAGGGGATTCTTCCTTGTTTTTTCCTTGCTGTTCCAAAGATGAAAGGGATTTCTTTCCCACTTCTACAATCAGAAATAAAATAGGGGGCAACCAAGATAAGATTACTATCGGGGTCATTTTTAAGTTATGAATATATATAAACTAACAGTTTCTAATTTGGAGATGGCTGTCTCATTACAGGAAATGCTTCCTTGAGAGTGATTATCTGGAGCAAATTGATTCTGCAGGGAAGTCACAACTAAGACTGAGTACTATTACCTAGTAACAGAGTCCTTCAAAAGGCAGTACCAGACCACACCAACTGCAGGTGACTATGTGGAACAACTAGATCTTTCATACATCATGGCCCCTGTACAACCACTTTGGAAAACAGGAAATGTCTTACAAAGTTAAGATATTCTTTTTTGTTTAAATTTATTTATTTTTGGCTTAGTTGGGTCTCAGTTGTGGCACGTAGGCTCTTCGTCACAGCACACAGGCTTCTCTTTAGTTGCAGCACACATGCTTAGTTGCCCCGCGGCATGTGAGATCTTAGTTCCCCAACCAGGGATCGAACCCGTGTCCCTCGCATTGGAAGGCAGATTCTTAACCACTGGACCACCAGGGAAGTCCCAAGACATTCGTATCATATGACCAAACAATCCTACTCCAGGTATTTACTCAAGAAAAATAAAAACATGTTCACAACAAGACATATGTTCAAAACAAGACTTATATACAAACTCCCATAGGAGTTTTGTTCATAATAACCAAAATCTGAAAACAACCCAAATACCCGCCAACAGAGAAACAGTTCAACAAACTGTGGTACTGTGTATTCATACAGTGATACTAAATGACAGCAACGAAAATAGATGCAACAACAACAACAATGAAGTCAGATACAAAAAGAATACATACTATATGATTCCATTTATATGAACATTGAGAAGGTAAAACCAATTTTTAAAGACAAATTAGATCAGTGGTTGCATGGGATCAGGGTGGGCTGGAAGGTATTGACTGCAAGGTGGTAAAGGACACTCTTTGAGGTGAAGGAAAGTTCTATATCTTGACTGGGGTGGTAGTACACTGGTGTATGCATTTATCTAACTTAACACTTTAAAGTGGGTGCATTTTATTGAATATAAATTATACCTCAATAAAACAATTTTTTTAAGGTAGTACCATATTTTTATAGAAAAAAAGAAACTCAAGGAAGTTCAGCCTGAAGTTGCAAATTTTTATTAGGTTTAAACATATACACACACACACACACACACACACACACACACACACAAACTTGCTTGCTCTTAATAATGTACTGAATTTTTTTCTTAAAAATAGGTTTTTGGTCAAAGAAAATTCATAAATATTCCATAATTGGGTTGTTTCAACTTTCTGCAATATTCATTATTCTTTGTTATATAACACGTAAGACAGGTTTATAACATTTACCTAAGCTTTTAGAATTCGCACCAGTACTCCTTTATATTATTTTCCATATTGTCCTGCTGTAAAAATAGCTCATGGGATAGCACATTGATTCCTTAGTACAGCACTGTCCAGTAGAATTTCTGTGATTATGAAAAGCTCAATATCTGTGCTATCCAATATGATCAGCATAGCCTTAGAACACAATTCTTAAGACAATGCCTATTATAAGGAAAAATATGTTCATGATTCATTCTACTTTAAAACAAAAATATTTTAAACTATACTTTGGAAATCTTTCAATAAAATGAGGGTGATATTCCCTGTGGATGGATAAATAAGTGTTACCTATAAATACCAGATATTAATCTTGAGCATAACTGGCTGTCAACTGTCAAAGGTCTGTTAATGTCAATATTTAAGGAAAATTCAACTAAAGACCAATAAGCTAATTATTAATACATGGCTGATGCAAGTGAGTGCAGTGTTACCTTTCTAGGAAGCAGATGATCTCCATGATTTAGACATAAAGTCAGTCCTTGAATGTATAATACTTGTTAGAAGAGCCTTTAGATATAAACAGGCTGAGACATCAGAAGTGCAGATTTGTCCTCTGTCACTGCTACTGCTACAGGACTCCGAGCCACAGAGACAGCTCTTACCTTCCCTGCTACTGGCACCACTGCATGGGACCAGGACAAAGTAGGGGTGTCCCGGATTTTCTGGCTAGAGAACTAGCGTGAGTAGTACAGGAAGCAATCAATTCCCACAGTAATAAGTTTTAACTTGGAACACATTTTCTGATGCATTGGTGAAGTTCTGTAGGAGCAATATTATAGATCAAATAAGGTGTTTTGGTTTTGGAACTGATATAAAAACCTCACCATCATAACTTGTCTGTTATTTGAGAGATCCTTGTATCTTTAAATATATCAAGCAGATCTAGATTTTGCAGGGCAGAAAGTCTCTGTGGCTCACTGAACACGTAAATAAAGCCTTCTTACTAGGGGAAAAGCGGCATGACTTCTGAAAGGGAGACTCATGCCACAGGAATCTATCAAAGTTCACTAGAGCTAAGTCTGTGTGAAAACAAGGGCAACTTTATAGAATTTTAGAGTATGAATTTATTTGAACTGTTCACACCTTTTGACAAAGTGCCGTATCAAAATTGTTTTGCTATGTGTGGAAAGCAGCCCTGCTGTGGGAGTATGACATTTCCTATGCTCATAAGAAAGGAAATAAGGATCTTCTGCAAGAACTGGAGTAGGTCCTGGGTGGGTTTGGGAGAGAGGCAAGTAACACAGCTATTGTTAGAGGGAATGTGGACACAGACAATAGACTGTGATAATGCTTTGAACATTATTTGATTTTATCTACCTGATCCTCGTGGTCATTGCTCAGAGGAGAGTAAAAAGCTCAAAGCTCACAGATAAAATATTCCTCAGCCCTAAATATGTTCACATGTAATTTATTGATGCCTAAAGTACTTATAAAATGTTAGATTACCTGGTGGTTTTAAAAATATGTCCACAGATGCTTGGTACTCCTCCCTTCAAGAGTTGGAATCTGTTGCCTTTGCCTTGGGTGTGGGCTGGATTTAGAGGCTTGCTTCAAGAGGATAAAGTGGCAGTGATGGAGTGTGGTTTTGGAGGCTAGGTCATAAAAAGGCCCTGCAGTTTCCATCTTGGTTGTTTCTCCCTTGGACTGCTTATTCTGGGAGAAGTCAGCTGTCATATCCTAAGGAAAGGTCCACATGGCAAGAAACTAAGGCCCCTAGCTAACAGCTATGTGAAGAAAATTCCTGGAAGCACTTCCTCCAGTCCTAGTCATGCCTTCAGATGACTGCAGGCCCAGCTGACATCTTAACTGTAACCTTAGGAGAGAACTTGAGCCAGAGCCACCCAGCTGAACTAAGCTCCCAGCTGAACTAAGCTCCCGGTCTCCTAACCCTCAGAAACAGATTATATTTGCATGTAATTTTGCATCACAAAATCTCAGCCTTAATTTTTCTATTAGAAGAGCTTGTCTTTCTGGGTATATTTTATACGAGAACTTCTAGATGTTTTGTGAAATACGTTAACATGTTTTGGACACCCTTTGAAAGAGCTCAATTTTCTCATTAAAGCTAATAATTCAAATGTAAGAGAAAAAATAACAGCATAAAGCAAAGGTAACTATTAATCTTCTAATGCTTTACAAGGGGTCAGCTCTTTTCACTGCTAAACATAATTGTGCTAAAAGATAGTTTTCAAGGAATAATTGTTAAACTGTGATTTTGAATAATGTCTTTGACTTCTAGGTTACCAGATGAGAAGAAACAGGAAACTCTCAGAGTTTCTGCATACTTTCAAGAGCCTTTAAACATGTGGTTTATGTAATAGATGTTTACAAATTATATATTTTTAAAGTTAGAAAAAAAAACCCCAACAGTTAGTTCATACATTTAACCATGATCCTAGGTATATTCATTTCCTATTCTAGATTTCAAAGAAAAAAAGTCAGTGCATTTTTATTCTTGTTGCCAAACTATTCTCAGCTCTTCTGTGCCTTGAACCGAGATCACAACGCTTGGGGTACTCCTGTTTGCTACTCCACCCTCTAGCATTTGATTCAGGTGTTATCCAGGTGCTATGAGGCCTGAAAGCTTTCAGTCTAAGTACTTGGTTAGTCAGGCCCTGGCACCAGCTTCACACTATTTACTTTTACTTGATTTAAAACTGTTTATATTATCAAATATGGTTTGAAAAATTCTTCTAAAAAATACTCTGGAAAAAGGGAAAAAAAGATACCTTTTTTTTTTCTCAGTGGCCCTAAAGTGTCCACTGTGGTACTCCAGATCTCTCATTCAACCCAACACATTTTTTAAAACTTGTTGAGGGCAAATGCATATTCTGTTTCTCCTGGAGTCTATCACATATCAAAGTTAGGACTTGTCCATGAGAAAGAAGTTTGTAAAGTCCCAGATATATGTTTCCACTGAGTTTTTGCAAATTCCTGGTTAGAACTATCTCCTCTATGTGACCTGTAATTTCCATCAGAAACTCCCTTCCTCAGGTTAAGACTTCCCCTACCCTGTCTCATGGCAGGGGTATGTATGCTCTGAACTGACACGTCCATTAAAGGGTCACACACATAATAAGCCCTTATAATCTGTCGGATGTTAGAAACAAGATATCTAAGCTTGTCAGAGACTTGTGCAAGTTCAGAAGTAAAAGCTAAGTGCAACGAATTAGTTATATCTATTACTACTTTTGAAGGAGATTTTTGCTTTCTAATTCTCAGCTTTATCAGATAGATGAGGATTTATTATAGCAAATGGAATGACCCATGAAGCACAGGAAGGAGGTGGTGAAGAACAAATAGTTTTCTCTTCCTTTTTTTTATTTGTTATACTGTCTCCCTCCCTCAACACAGAGTACTACCTAAGAGCAAAAACAATCATCTTTAGGCAGAAATTATTTCTAAGGCTAGTCATAGGCCAAACATTTGACAAAGCTGAAGTTTTTCTTTGACCCTTTCATCATCATCCTTATTCCACATACTCAGGTCTATTTCAATCATTCATTCACTCATCAAATATTTATTGAGTACTAGTTAGAACTATCTCCTAACTATGTTAAGAACTATTTTAGATACTGGGGAATCTAAAAATAAGTAGCGGTGAGTAAAATAGACAAAGTCTTTGCCATTACATTCTAGTTTGGGGAGACAGATAACAAATATGCAATATGTCAGATGGCGAATAAATACAATGAAAAATAAAGTTGGGGAGAAGGGATAAGGAGTGCTGGGAGATGGGGCATGAGAGATGTTCTAGATTTTATCTAGAATAAGACAGGTCTCACTGATAAGATAACGTTTGAAATGAGACCTAAAGGAAGTGAGGGAGAATAAGCATATGGAGATTGGATGTTTCAGGCATAAGAAATAGCAAATGCAAAGGCTCTGAGGCAGAAGCTGTTGGAATATGGAGGAGCAGCAAAGATGCCAGTGTGGCTGGTATGAAACGAGAAGGAAGAGTGTAGTAAGAGTTGAGGTCAGGGAGATCATGCCAGGCTATAGGCAACTAAGCAGAGCAGTAACTTGATCTCACTTTTATTTTAGCAGGTTCACTGTGGCTGTAGTATCGAGAAGAGAAAATACGGGTGGGAAGAGCATATCACAGTAATCTAGGCAAAAGATGATGATGTCTTGGAGTAGGGTGGTAGCAGTGGGGTTGGTGAGAAGTGGTTAGAGTCTGGGGACTTCCCTGGTGGCGCAGTGTTAAGAATCCGCCTGTCAATGCAGGAGACATGTGTTCGAGCCCTGGTACAGGAAGATCCCACATGCCTCAGAGCAACAAAGCCCGTGTGCTACACTACTGAGCCTGTGCTCTAGAGCCTGCGAGCCACAACTACTGAGCCCACGTGCCACAACTACTGAAGCCCATGGGCCTAGAGCCCGTGCTCTGCAACAAGAGAAGCCACCACAATGAGAAGCCCGTGCACCGCAATGAAGAGTAGCCCCCACTCACTGCAATTAGAGAAAGCCCGTGCACAGCAACGAAACAGAGTCTAATAAGCTCTTTTGTTCACTAAAAAATAAAGAAGACCTAATTACTATTTCAGGAAAGCCATTTTGGAGTCAATTCTCTCTCTCTCTTTTTTTTAAAATAAATTTATTTATCTTTGGCTGCATTGGGTCTTTGTTGCTGCGCGCGGACTTTCTCTAGTTGCGGCAAGCGGGGTGGGGGGCTACTCTTCATTGTGGTGCGCAGGCTTCTCACTGCGGTGGCTTCTCTTGTTGCGGAGCACGGGCTCTAGGCACATGGGCTTCAGTAGTTGTGGCACATGGACTCAGCAGTTGTACTTCACAGGCTCTAGAGCGCAGGCTCGGTAGTTGTGGTGCACGGGCTTAGTTGCTCCGCGGCATGTGGGATCTTCCCAAACCAGGGCTTGAACCCGTGTCCCCTGCACTGGCAGGAGGATTCTTAACCCCTGCGCCACCAGGGAAGTCCCTCAATTCTCTTTCATATACATCTCTTTAATGACCACTGCCTATGTCTCGTGAGTTGACATACACAGTAGGTTCCACCACATTAAGGAAAGTTTTATGCTAAAGCTGTACAATGTAGAAAAAGGAAAAAAATATCACAACAAACACAATCTTAAAAATCCCAAATTTCTAAAATTATTTTATTTTTAATGGAAATCTAAAAAGCAATTGTTAGTAATTTTTGAAGGTTTTCTTTTGTATGACAGATAATAGAACAGTGGACATTTCGTTAGATACAACCCAGCACTCATTATGATATTTGCTAATACTTGAACTATGTCATTTAAAACCATAAAAATGACCTCTAATTATTCTAATTTTTCTCATATAAGAATCAGGAAAGGGAAATTCTTTTATAACCTTTAAAATACTAAAGTACTATACCAGCACTACAGTTATTGTATTTTAAGTTTCAGAAAACATGTACATGTACATATATGTAAGTATGGAATATATGTATTTTCCCCTCAGAGGAAACTGAAAGAGATTTAGCAACTTAAATTCGTAGGGAATCAGTGTGAAAAAACTGTATGAGAACTTAATTAGGTCCTGTGGTTCTTGGACCAAAATACAGTTTCCACTAAAAATTACTCTGTGAAAAATGTCCTCAAGTTCAACACCCTAAACCAAAATAGTTTTACCTGTGTACGAAGACTTAAAAGACATATTTTGCCCGAGTTGATCACTTGTCGTACAGAATCTATGCTGGTTCCATACAAATTCTTCTCAAATTCACCATGCTCAATGAACTTTCCAGCTGCTACGTCTGCCTCAAATGCCTGCCGTGAAACAAAGTGGTAATCTCTACCGGCTACTTCATGGTCTCGCCGGCTCCGAGTTGTATCTAGGCAAACAAAATCAGGTAAAAATCATGGACGTGGATCAGAGTAAGGATGAGGGATAATTCTGCTAGTCAGAAAAAATGTTTATTTTGTAATACAAACTAAAAAATAATGAATTAAGGAAATGTTAGACCCTCATGTGTTTAATTTAACATTGACTAGTTTTATTTCTAGATTGAGAAATGCACAAAACTGTGTTTTTAGTATCTTAATAACCATTACATTTAGTATGTTTTATGCTTACACTCCAAATTACTTCATCTTGCATTTCATTTAATATACTATCACTCTGGGGACTTCCCTGGTGGCGCAGTGGTTAAAAATCCGCCTGTCAATGCAGGGGACATGTGTTCGAGCCCTGGTCCGGGAAGATCCCACATGCCTCAGAGCAACAAAGCCCATGTGCTACACTACTGAGCCTGCGCTCTAGAGCCTGTGAGCCACAACTACTGAGCCCATGTGCCACAACTACTGAAGCCCATGAGCCTAGAGCCCGTGCTCTGCAACAAGAGAAGCCACCACAATGAGGAGCCCGTGCACTGCAATGAAGAGTAGCCCCCGCTCACTGCAATTAGAGAAAGCCTGTGCACAGCAACGAAGCCCAACACAGCCAAAATAAATTAATTAATTAAAAAAAAAGTGGTTAGAGTCTGGAAACATTTGGAAGGTAGAAATAAAAGGATTTCCTGGTGGATCAGAAGTTCAGTGGTAAAGAAAGGCTGAACAACTGGAATAGTGGCATTACCATATACTGAAATGAAGAAAACTGGATGAAAATGAAAGTTTGACGTGTTAAATTTGTAATGCTCATTAGAAATTCAAATGGAGATGTTGAGCCAACAGTTGAATAGGTGATTCTGGAGTTTAGGGCAGAAGTTCAGGCTAGAGATAAACTTAGAGTTTATAGTGTAAAGATGGAATTTAAAGCCACTGAGACTAGACAAAATCATGTAGGGAA
The DNA here is from genome assembly GCF_028023285.1 of Balaenoptera ricei. Classification (NCBI taxonomy): domain Eukaryota; kingdom Metazoa; phylum Chordata; class Mammalia; order Artiodactyla; family Balaenopteridae; genus Balaenoptera; species Balaenoptera ricei. The sequence goes on from NC_082640.1 coordinate 153,630,402, forward strand.
TGAGTGATAAAGAACATGATGGTAAGAATAAGGACAAGTAGTTTTTTTCCTTGTAGATCTCTCTTAGTGCCTCTAAGAGTCCTCTGTTAGACAGGGTGCTTCAGAGAAACAGAACCAGGAGGGTGTGTGTGTGTGTGTGAGAGAGAGAGAGAGAGAGAGAGAGACAGAGAGAAAGAGATTTATTTTAAACCTTGGCTCATGAGCCTGGGGGTCTGGTGAGTCCAGAGATGCAGGGTGGGTGGGCAGGTGGGCAGGCTGGAGACTGAAGGAAGGGCTGATGTTACAGACAGAGTCCAAAGGCAGTCTGGACAACAGCGTGGCTGGGCTGGACTTTCTTCACTCTGAGATTTAGGAAAATCTGGCAGAGTAGTAGAGATGGCAGAGTAGAAGGACGTGTGCTCACTCTCTCTTGTGAGAGCACCGGAATCACAAATAACTGCTGAACAATCATTGACAGGAAGACACTGGAACTCACCAAAAAAAGATACCCCACATCCAAAGACAAAGGAGAAGCCACAACAAGACAGTAGGAGGGGCGCAATCACAATATAATCAAATCCCATAACTGCTAGGTGGGTGACTCACAAACTGGAGAACACTTATACCACCAAAGTCCACCCACGGGAGTGAAGGTTCTGAAACCCACGTCAGGCTTCCCAACCTGGGGATCGGCAGTGGGAGGAGGAATTCCTAGAGAATCAGACTTTGAAGGTTAGTGGGATTTGATTGCAGGACTTCGAAAAGAATGGGGGAAACAGAGACTCCACTCTTCGAGGGCACACACAAAGTAGTGTGCACATGAGGACCCAGGGGAAGTTGCAGTGACCCCATGGAAGACTGAACCAGACCTACGTGCTAGTGTTGGAGGGTCTCCTGCAGAGGTGGGGAGTGACTGTGGCTCACCGCGGGGTCAAGGACACTGGCAGCAGAAGTTCTGGGAAGTACTCCTTGGCATGAGCCCTCCCAGAGTCCACCATTAGCCTGACCAAGGAGCCAGGTAGGCTCCAGTGCTGGGTCACATCAGGCCAAATAACCAACAGGGAGGGAACGAGCCCCACCCATCAGCAGACAAGTGGATTAAAGTTTTACTGAGCTCTGCCTACCAGAGCAACACCCAGCTCTACCCACCACCAGTCCCTCCCATCAGGAAGCTTGCACAAGCATCTTAGGTAGCCTCATCCACCAGAGGGCAGACAGCAGAAGCAAGAAGAACTACAATCCTGCAGCTTGTGAAACAAAAAGCACATTTACAGAGAGACAGACAAAATGAAAAGGCAGAGGACTATGTACCAGATGAAGGAACAAGATAAAACCCCACAAAAACAACTAAATGAAGTGGAGATAGGAAACCTTCCAGAAAAAGAATTCAGAATAATGATAGTGAAGATGATCCAGGACCTCAGAAAAAGAATGGAGGTAAAGAACAGGAAGATGCAAGAAACGTTTAACAAAGACCTAGAAGAATTAAAGAACAAACAGAGATGAACAATACAATAACTGAAATGAAAAATACACTAGAAGGAATCAATAACAGAATAACTGAGGCAAAAGAACGGATAAGTGACCTGGAAGACAGAATGGTGGAATTCACTGCCACGGAACAGAATAAAGAAAAAGGAATGAAAAGAAAGAAGACAGCCTAAGAGACCTCTGGGACAACATTAAACGCAACAACATTCGCATTATAGGGGTCCCAGAAGAAGAAGAGAGAGAGAAAGGACCTGAGAAAATATTGGAAGAAGTTATAGTTAAAAACTTCCCTAGCACAGGAAAGGAAATAGCCATCCAAGTCCAGGAAGCATAGAAAGTCCCAGGCAGGATAAATCCAAGGAGAAACACGCCAAGACACATAGTAATTAAACTGACAAAAATTAAAGACAAAGAAAAATTATTGAAAGCAACAGGGGAAAAATGAAAAATAACATACAAGGGAACTCCCATAAGGTTGACAGCTGATTTCTAACCAGAAACTCTACAAGCCAGAAGGGAGTGGCATGATATATTTAAAGTGATGAAAGGGAAGAACCTACAACCAAGATTACTCTACCCAGCAAGGATCTCATTCAGATTCGATGGAGAAATCAAAAGCTTTACAGACGAGCGAAAGCTAAGAGAATTCAGCACCACCAAACCAGCTCTACAACAAATGCTAAAGGAACTTCTCTAAGCAGGAAACACAAGAGAAGAAAAAGATCCACAAAAACAAACCCATAACAATTAAGAAAATGGTAATAGGAACATATGTATTGATAATTACCTTAAATGTGAATGGATTAAATGCTCCAACCAAAAGACACAGGCTCCCTGAATGGATACAAAAACAAGAGCCGTCTATATGCTGTCTACAAGAGACCCACTTCAGACCTATGGACACATACAGACTGAAAGTGAGGGGATGGAAAAAGATATTCCATGCAAATGGAAATCAAAGGAAAGAGGAGTAGCAATACTCATATCGATAAAATAGACTTTAAAATAAAGAATGTTACAAGAGACAAGGAAGGACACTACATAATGATCAAGGGATCAATCCAAGAAGAAGATATAACAATTATAAATATAAATGCACCCAACATAGGAGCACCTCAATACATAAGGCAACTGCTAACAGCCATAAAAGAGGAAATCGACAGTAACACAATAATAGTGGGGGACTTTAACACTTCACTTACACCAATGGACAGATCATCCAGACAGAAAATTAATAAAGAAACACAAGCTTTAAATGATACAATAGACCAGATAGAGTTCATGGATATTTATAGGACATTGCATCCAAAAACAGCAGATTATACTTTCTTCTCAAGTGCACACAGAACATTCTCCAGGATAGATCAAATGAAGCCTCGGTAACTTTAAGAAAACTGAAATCACATCAAGCATCTTTTCTGACTACAACGCTATGAGATTGGAAATCAATTACAGGGAAAAAAAAACCGTAAAAAACACAAAAACATGGAGGCTAAACAATACGTTACTAAATAACCAAGAGATCATTGAAGAAATCAAAGAGGAAATCAAAAAATACCTAGAGACAAATGACAACGAAAACATGATGATCCAAAACCTATGGGATGCAGCAAAAGCAGTACTAAGAGGGAAGTTTATAGCAATACAATCCTACCTCAAGAAACAAGAAAAATCTAAAATAAACAATCTAACCTTACACCTTATAGGAACTAGAGAAAGAAGAACAAAATCCTAAGTTAGTAGAAGGAAATCATAAAGATCAGAGCAGAAATAAATGAAATAGAAACAAATAAAGCAATAGCAAAGATCAATAAAACTAAGAGATGGTTCTTTGAGAAGATAAACGAAATTGATAAATCTTTGGCCAGACTCATCAAGAAAAAGAGGGAGAGGACTCAAATCAGTAAAATTAGAAATGAAAAAGGAGAAGTTACAACAGACACCACAGTAATACAACACATCCTAAGAGACTACTACAAGCAACTCTATGCCAATAAAATGGACAACCTGGAAGAAATGGACAAATTCTTAGAAAGGTATAAACTTCCAAGACTGAACCAGGAAGAAACAGAAAATATGAACAGACCAATCACAAGTAATGAAATTGAAACTGTGATTAAAAATCTTCTAACACGCAAGAGGGAAGAGATATGGGAACATATGTATATGTACAACTGATTCACTTTGTTATAAAGCAGAAACTAACACACCATTGTAAAGCAATTATACTCCAATAAAGATGTTAAAAAAAATCTTCTAACAAACAAAAGTCCAGGACCAGATGGCTTCACAGGTGAATTCTATCAAACTAACACCCATCCTTTTCAAACTCTTCCAAAATATAGCAGAGGAAGAAATACTTCCAAACTCATTCTATGAGGCCACCATCACCCTGATACCAAAACCAAATAAAGATACTACAAAAAAACAAAATTACAGACCAATATCACTGATGAATATAGATGCAAAAATCCTCAACAAAATACTAGCAAACAGAATCCAACAACACATTAAAAGGATCATACACCATGATCAAGTGGGATTTATCCCAGGGATGCAAGGATTCTTCAATATATGCAAATCAATCAATGTGATACACCACATCAACGAATTGAAGAATAAAAACCATATGATCATCTCAATAGATGCAGAAAAAGCTTTTGACAAAATTCAACACCCATTTATGAAAGAAACTCTCCAGAAAGTGGGCATAGAGGGAACCTACCCCAACATAATAAAGGCCATATACAACAAACCCACAGCAAACATCATTCTCAATGGTGAAAAACTGAAAGCATTTCCTCTAAGATCAGGAACAAGACAAGGATGCCTACTCTTGCCACTATTATTCAACATAATTTTGGAAGTCCTAGCCACGGCCATCAGAGAAGAAAAAGAAATAAAAGGAATACAAATTGGAAAAGAAGAAGTAAAACTGTCACTGTTTGCAGATGACATGATACTATACATAGAGAATCCTAAAGACGCCACCAGAAAACTACTAGAGCCAATCAATGAATTTGGTAAAGTTGCAGGATACAAAATTAATGCACAGAAATGTCTTGCATTCCTATACACTAACAACGAAAGATCAGAGAGAGAAATTAAGGAAACAATCCCATTCACCATTGCAACAAAAAGAATAAAATACCTAGGAATAAACCTACCTAAGGAGCTAAAAGACCTGTACTCAGAAAACTATAAGACACTGCTGAAAGAAATCAAAGATGACACAAACAGATGGAGAGATATACCATGTTCTTGGATTGGAAGAATCAACATTGTGAAAATGACTCTACTACCCAAAGCAATCTACAGATTCAATGCAATCCCTATCAAATAACCAGTGGCATTTTTTACAAAACTAGAACAAAAAAATCTTAAAATTTGTATGGATACACAAAAGACCCCAAATAGCCAAAGCAGTCTTGAGGGAAAAAAACGGAGCTGGAGGAATCAGACTTCCTGACTTCAGACTATACTACAAAGCTACAGTAATCAAGACAATATGGTACTGGTGCAAAAACAGAAATATAGATCAATGGAACAGGATAGAAAGCCCAGAGATAAACTCAAGCACCTATGGTCAACTAATCTATGACAAAGGAGGCAAGGATATACAATGGAGAAAAGACAGTCTCTTCAATAAGTGGTGCTGGGAAAACTGGACAGCTACATGTAAAAGAATGAAATTAGAACACTCCCTAACACCATACACAAAAATAAACTCAAAATGGATTAGAGAGACCTAAATGTAAGACCAGACACTATAAAACTCTTAGAGGAAAACATAGGAAGAACACTCTTTGACATAAATCACAGCAAGATCTTTTTTGACCCACCTCCTAGAGTAATGGAAATAAAAACAAAAATAAACAAGTGGGGCCTAATGAAACTTAAAAGCTTTTGCACAGCAAAGGAAACTATAAACAAGACGAAAAGACAACCCTCAGAATGGGAGAAAATATTTGCAAACTAATCAACAGACAAAGGATTAATCTCCAAAACATATAAACAGCTCATGCAGCTCGATATTAAAAAAACAAACAACCCAATCCAAAAATGGGCAGAAGACCTAAATAGACATTTCTCCAAAGAAGACATACAGATGGCCAAGAAGCACATGAAAAGCTGCTCAACATCACTAATTATTAGAGAAATGCAAATCAAAACTACAATGAGGTATCACCTCACACCAGTTAGAATGGGCATCATCAGAAAATCTACTAACAACAAATGCTGGAGAGGGTGTGTAGAAAAGGGAACCCTCCTGCACTGTTGGTGGGAATGTAAATTGATACAGCCACTATGGAGAACAGTATGGAGGTTCCTTAAAAAACTAAAAATAGAACTACCATATGACCCAACAATCCCACTACTGGGCATACACCCAGAGAAAACCATAATTCAAAAAGACACATGCACCCCAATGTTCACTGCAGCACTATTTACAATAGCCAGGTCATGGATGCAACCTAAATGCCCATCGACAGACGAATGGTTAAAGCAGATGTGATACATATATATATACAATGGAATATTACTCAGCCATAAAAAGGGACGAAATTTGGTCATTTTTAGAGACGTGGATGGATCTAGAGACTGTTATACAGAGTGAAGTTAGTCAGAAAGAGAAAAACAAATATCATATATTAACGCATATATGTGGAACCTAGAAAAATGGTACAGATGCACCAGTTTGCAAGGCAGAAATAGAGACAGAGATATAGAGAACAAACGTATGGACGCCAAGGGGGGAGTGTGGTGGGGATAGTGGTGGTTGTGGGATGAATTGGGAGATTGGGATTGACATATATACACTAATATGTATAAAATAGATAACTAATAAGAACTTGTATAAAAAGTAAATTAATTAAATTAAATTAAGAAAAAATTTAACAAAATTAAGCCAACTGATTAAATATATCATTATAATAAATGATTTTGGTGACTGAATGAAAAAAAAAAAGAATAAGGACAAGTAGTTAATGCATACAGTGTCGGGCACTGTTCTAAGCACTTTACATATACATTTCATTTAGTCCCTATAACCACTGGAGGTAGCTAATTTTATTATCCTCAATTTATAGATGAGGAAATTGAGTCTTAGAGAAATTAAGTAACTTTCTTCTGATTAAACATCTAGTAAATGTTAGGGCTGTTTGTTCAAACTCAGGAAGAGAGAGAAGTAAAATATTGCATGTGAGAGCTCTGGGACACTCCAACTTTTAGCATTCAGGGGGATATAAAAAAGAACCAGCGAAGGAGACTGAACAGGAGGATCCAGTGGGTAGGGCAAGAAGCTAGAGTGGTATTGCAGGAGCCCAGAGCACAAAATGGAGAAAATGCTCAACGGTGTCAAACGCTGCTGGCAGGTCAAGGAAGATGAGGACTGAGCATTGACCTTTGCATTTAGGAAAGTGGCTCTTGAGAAAGGCTGTTCTGACTCAGTGGTGGAGTTAAATCTCAATCAGAGTGAGTGCAAGAGAGGCTAGAAGAGGCATTAGAGTTCAGCTCTTTGGAGTTCAGCACAGGTACCACTCCAGACTCAGTCACAGACAGGTATTCACATATGGATATGAATCAAAGTGACAGGTGAGATTAACACACTAACAAAATAGAGATTTGATTGGGAGCTTGGTGAGGAAAAGATGTGGGTCACTTTATAGCCCTGTTCAAGGAGAACAAATTTGATTTCCTTTCTCTTGGCATTCAGTCTTGGACTTCCCTTCATTAGAAAAATTTCCAAGCTCCAAATTTGCCTACTACCTCTCTGCAAAATAAAAATTCTCCTGGGTCATGTTTTATTTATCTATACATCTTCAGCCTAGCAAAGGACCAACTAAGAAGGGTACAAATAAAAGTGTGATAAATGACTAATATCCTACCCTGAAGTTATTGCAGACTACTTGCTGTTCCCATATAAGCCCATGTTTGTCTCTGTGGACTGTACTCAAGTCATTCAAATTGATTAAAAATTTTATATCTATTTTTCTAAAGCCATGTGTAAGATCTCGGTTTTCCTATTACTGTGGGTATTTTCATTGTAGTTTACTCTCTGTCCCTCTCTCTACCCCCCTGTCATTAGAAGTTAGTAAAGCTTCTCTTAGTATAAGAATACCTTTCTCTAAGTCCATAGAGCACCTTATTTTCATTTACCATATTTTCCCTTGTATCTTACCTATATGAACTTGCCTTACTTTTCCCTTTCCTCACCTTTTTATAGTCCAGGACAGGAGCTGTCACATGTTTTGATTCCCTACAGCCCAGTTCTTAGCACATAGGAAGTACTCAGTATACATTTTTTAAAATAATGAGTAAATATTTATTAAAGTCAGTTGAGTTGAATGATACTGACCTATACTGAATGATACTGGTGCTAACTCAGACAGTGGGACCTCCCATTCCACATGGCAACAACTGCATAGTGTTCTTAGCTTAGGGACATAATATTTTTAGCTAGGTTTATGAAAGGTTAAGAAGTACTATAAAATATCAAAATAATAATAACTAAACCCAATTAAATTAGAAAAGTTCATGGTTTGTTGGTTCGCTTTCTGGGTTTTTTTGCATTGATAAAAATTTTAGATATTTGTTTAATAATTAATGTACCTACTAATTTGTTGTTTCATAACTTCTCATATCTGAATCAGTGAGTATTCTTCTTTTAATTTACATTATTTCTGATCATCTGGTTCATACAATTATAAGGTGATTAGGCTATTAATTCAGTTACGAAAACTCAGATTTCACTAGTACACAGAGGTGATAAGACCAAAGGGATGTAATAGCCTTAGTTACGAATTTCACATATAACGGTTAATGAATCTTGAAAACTGAGATTTCAGACCTGTTGCAAATATCTGAAATGCAATATTAATATATTTCCCCCAAGCCTTTAATGAAATAAACAGCACAACATTTTATTACATCAACATGTAATAGAAGTTGTTGTCAGATGATGCACTGAACAGATGCCAAGATGAGGAAGGAGGAAGGGTATTTACTATGGTTACTCTGCACCGTTCACTTGATTTTACAGTTTGGCTTTCATTATTCATCCAAAGTTCTTAGTTATAAATTTGCCAGGGTGATTCAGTGGGTAAAGTGCCGTCTGACAGGGAGGTTTAAACCACAGATTGCCCATTTCATTCTATTTGGGGATGAATATTATATTTTCTTAACTCCCTATGCTATCCATGTTAGACTACATATGCAGAGGCTTCCAGAATCTTAAAACTAGAAAAAAGTAAAAGTAGTTAACTTGTTAATTTACACATGAGAAAATTTAGGCCCAGGAAACTTGTCACGCACCCAAATCACGGAACTAGTTAATTTCAAAGCTAAAACTCAAATCCAATCACCTTGCCTCCAGTTTCTATACCTTCCATTCTTCCAGCTATCCTTCATTTTTTTGCACACGAGACCAGTAATTTGAGTGATTTTGGGATTCCAGGAATGGCTCTATTTACCAGAGAATAAATTTTTTATTTGCCATAGGTTCTACCCTTTTTTAAGATGAAAATACCTTTAGAAAGTAAAAATAATAATTAACATTTGTATAGCATTTCACAAAGAAATTTCCACATATTTTGAGGTCAGTAGCTGCTATCTCACAGAGAGTTGTCAGCATTTTATTAGGATGGGGTTCTGTGACAGAGGAGTCCAAGCAGCTGGGGAAGCAAGGCTAGGTAGTTGGAGGGTTCATTTGGGTGGGGTCTTTTGCAAAACTGCTTGAGGCCAGGCAGTTGGAAGGGATGGGTAGAGAGACTACTTCTAAGGAGGCCGTTTCTTTGAACAGCTAGATCAGTGGTTCTCAAATGGAGGTGAGTTTGTCTCCCAGATCTTTGACAACGTTTAGAGGCATTTTTGATGGTCACAAATGGGGGTAGTGGTGCTGTTGGTATCTAGTGGGTAAGAGAGCAGGGGTGCTGCTACACATCCTAAATTGCACAGGACAGCCCCCAAAGAAAGAATTATTTGGTCCAAATGCCAATAGCGCTGAGGTTGAGAAACCCCGAGCTAAAGGGGAAAAAAATTCATTGAGGAACCAAAGGAAATTTCTTGAATTATTACTTATTTTATGCATTTAAGAACTTAGAAAATGAACTAGGTCTCTCTTCACACGCACACACAAACCTTTTTTTTTTTTTTTTTTCCTTTCCTTTTTGGATATGGCTGTTTCCAGGGAATCCTGAAGACTGTTTATCTGGATTTCCTTGCGTTGGATGTGGGTTGAGCCAGGGACTTGAGTTTTGTGAAACAGCTGTGGCCCTTGGCACCTTCCTGTCTGGTTTTCAGAACTCGGTCCTACGTACTAGCTTTGTGGCGTCTTCCGTGGTAGCAGATAATTCTTTTGTGGGACACTACACACATCCAGGTGTTCAGGTATGTCGTGGTTCTTTTTTACACAAATGTTATATTGTGTGATGTGTGTCACAGGACACGAGGAGTCGCCTCAAGAGGAATCAGATTTTCTTCAGGAGCTGACAGACATTCAGGGAGAGAAGAAAAGTCTGTAAGAGCGTTAACCCGCCCATTGCGTCTTAAGGAAACCTCACGTCCTCCCATAACCTGGCCCGCGGACTCAAGCCGAAAGCTGTTCCACAGCGACTTAGCGCAAACTTCGCTTTTTCCACTTGAGGCGCGCGAGTGCGCGCGCGATCCGGCCCCCGGAGCTGCGGAGCGGACCAATGAGCGGGCCCTTTCTCCGCGCCGGCTCGGGATTGGGCGAACCGCGCCAGCCTCTCTGCCTAACAGCGTCGGGAGCGCGTGCGCGGTCTCGCGCGGTCTCGAGGTGGAGTCGCTGGGGGCGGCGGCGGCGACGGCGGCGACTGGCGGTGGGGCGGGGGCGGGGACTAAGGATTGTGAGGTGGGGAATCGCGAGTTTCTGGATTCTTTATCCGGTATTTTAAGTGCCGCGGGGGAACTGTCGTTTCTGCAGTGTTTGCGAGAGGCCGGGGCAGGAGAAGTGGAGGCCGCCGTGGCGCGGAGGTAAGAGGCGGACCGGCAGCGGCTCGGTGTGGAGGTCTTAATCAACAGGTCCCAGCGAGCGGCCGGGGGAGGGGCGGCCGGGTTCACCCCCTCCCCCACGCGCCGGGCCCGGGCGGGACCCTGGGCTGCTGCAGGCAGCCGGCGCCGGGCCGGCAGCGGAGGGCGTGAGCCCAACCTTTGTCCCTCGGAGGAACGCTGTTTGGCGGTGCCCGCTCCCTCTGGCTTGGCGAACGACTCACCTCGGCGGGGGCTCCTGCCCGGCCGGCCCGAGGTGCAGGGAGGCGCCTTCTCTCTGCGCCCGCGCTCCCGAGTTCGCGACTCTCCTGACTCCCTCCAGGCAGGGTCCGGGAGATCGGCGGGGCTAAGAACACTTTCCTTTAGAAGACGGAATGTAGTTGGCGTTTCTCTGCCCGACTCAGCTGCTGGTATTCGGCTGCTCGCTGCATTCTTTAAACAAATAAACAAACAACTTGCTTCTTCGTAACCATTTTCAAGAAGAGCCTAATCTTCTTCATGGTTTCTGATAATTTACTGTAAGTTTGCAAGGTGAACTTTGAAGCCTGTAAATTGTTGTAAGCTGCTTTTAATGAGATGCTTTAAACAATCTTTGGTGCAAATTATGTAACTTCCTAATGATAATAACTCACCTCTGTTTAGTTGACTGACATACGGTGAGGTGTTCGGAATTTAGGTTTCGGTCGAAAGGTTTTTCTTGGCATTTGGCGCTGAAATTAAAATCTGATAGCTAGAAGGTTTCTAGAAGTAGTACATAGTGTGTGTTTTGTCTCCATACTCGTTTAGGATTCTGAGAATTTAGATTTGGAAAGCCTGTAGCACAACAATTTTGAAATTTTGATTTTAATGACAAGATGAAAGGAGTTAATATTTCTGTTTTTTTTAAAAGTGTATATGTTAATGATAGTATTCTAATTATGCCTTTGGATTATACCGGAAGTTAATAACGTAATAAATTCTGCAATAGGAACAAATGGCATGTCGGTTATTGGTGTCTTTGAAGTATTAGTACTGGGATAATGAAATTGTCAAATAAGCTTTTTGGATTATGAACTACTGATTTTTTACTAGATTCCTGTGGACTTGGCATATTACAATTTTTTTTTTTTTTTTTTTTTTTTATGGCTGCGTTGGGTCTTCGTTGCTGAGAGCAGGCTTTCTCTAGTCGCAGCGAGCGGGGGCTACTCTTCGTTGTGGTGTGCGGGCTTCTCATTGCAGTGGCTTCTCATGTTGCGGAGCACGGGCTCTAGGCGTGCAGGCTTCAGTAGTTGTGGCGCGCGGGCTCAGTAGTTGTGGCGCGCGGGCTCTAGAGCGCAGGCTCAGTAGTTGTGGCGCACGGGCTTAGTTGCTCCGCGGCACTTGGGATCTTCCCAGACCAGGGCTCGAACCTTTGTCCCCTGCGTTGGCAGGCGGATTCTTAACCGCTGTGCCACTAGGGAAGTCCCTATAAGTTTTAAAAGGCTTTTTATACTATTGTAGCAGGTGAAAGCTATTAAATTATAATGTAGGAACTCTGTAGGTGACACAGGCAAAAAATACGAAAAGCAATTTGTCGTTTTGTCTTTGTTAAAACAAAATCAAGTAAATCTTACCATGTACTTAAGTGACTTTTGGCCAGACTCATCTGAACTTGACAAGATGGACTCATTAATATTAACTTGTTTAGAATGTTAAAATGCGAAGGGATATGAGGGTTACCCAAGTCAGTAGGGTGAGTTTAGGAGTTTGTATGGTCTTTCTAAATTATTATTATATGATTAAAAAGCTCATCACAGACATGCCAAGAAATTTGGTCCATTTTTTTGTATCAGTGTTCTTGTTGAGTTGGAAATAATCTTAGTCTTTGTATAGTCTAACCTCTTCCTTTTCCAGGAAAAGGAAGGTGAGATTTATAGACAGACTAGTTAGTGGCAGAGTTGGAACTAAGTGCTAACATGCTTGCCTTCAGATTCCAAGTACAGTGTTCTTTTCGCTATATACTGTTGTTAAATAAACAAACCAATAAGTTACCCTTCTTTGATTTTTTTTTTCATCATGCATTTTCTTTCCTTTTCTTTTTTAAATAACCACTAACCACAATTAATTCATTCCCTGACTGAAGGGTTGTTTTCAGTTTTTCAATATGTCAAACAATGTTTAATGAACATCCTTGTGCATATCCCCTTGAGCACATTTGTGAAGTTTTCCCTAGAATGAATTGCTGGGCCATAGGTTGATGTGCATTTTCACCTTTACTAGCTGCAGCCAAATTATCCTCTAAAGTTGTAACAATTTACATACCTGACAACAGTATATGAGTCATCCTTGTCCAAACTTGGAATTGTCAGATTGGCATTGTCAGATTTTTAAATTTGTGCCAATCTGATGGGTGACAAATGATATAATTATTTTCCTTCTTTCACAGAGGTTTTAACTTTATTTTTAATTTACATGAAGTGAAATTAACTTTTTGTTGTACAGTTGTCTTGACAAATGCATAGAGCTGTGCAACTACCAAAATCAAGATACACAACAGTTCCAGCACCTGAAATTCCCTTGAGCTGCTCTTTTGTAGTCAGCTCTTCCCCCACCCTTAACCCCTGGCATCTGATGTTGTCTTTCCCTGTAGTTTGTCTTTTCTAGAATATCAGGTAATGGAATCATACAGTGTTTAGCCTTTTGAGTCTGGCTTCTTTCATTTAGCGTAATACATCTGAGTGTCCGTCCATGTTGTTGAGTGTATCAGCAGTTCCTTCTGTTGTATTGCTGAATGTAGTATTCCATTGTATGGATGTATCACAATTTATTTATCCATCCACCAGTTGAAAGACATTTGAGTTTTTTGTTTGTTTGTTTGGACTATGAGTAAAGCTGCTATAAATCTTTGCCAACAGGTTTTTACGTGAACATAAGTCTTCATTTCTCTTGGATAACCACCTCCAAGTGAAATTTCTGGGAAGTGTATGTTTATTAAAAAAAAAAGCAGAAACAAAAAACTGTGGTGCGCCGAATAATGGCCCACAAAGATGTTCTAATCCCTAGAACCTGTGAATAAATTAGGTTACATGGCAAAGGTGAATGAAAGTTGCAGATGGAATTAATCAACTGACTTTAGGGAGTTTATCCTGGGATTATCCAGGTGCTGTGCTGGTGTATCCTGAAGGTCCTTAAAGGGGAAAGAGAAGATAGTGTCAGAAAGATGTAACAATGAAAGCAGGGACAGAGAAATGCAGAGTTCTTGGTTTTGAGGTTGGAGAATTTGGGGCATAAGTTAAGGAATGTGGTGGTCTCTAAAAGCAGGAAAAGGCCAGGAAGTGGATTAACCTTTAGAACTCCCAGAAAAGACTGTAGCTCTGCCAGCAACTTGATTTTAGCCCAGAGAGACCTGTGTCAGATGTTTAACCTACAGAACCTGAGAATAATAAATTTACGTTGTTTTAAGCCACTAAATTTGTGGTAATTTTTTAAAGCAGCATAGGAAACTATACACTGTAAAACTGGTTTTCCAAAGAGGCTGAATTGTAGTCCCACTGGCAATGTATGAGTGTTCCAGTTACTTTACATCCTCATCAACACTTGGTATGATCAACCTTTTTAATTTTAGTCACTCTAATAGGTATCTAGCAGTATTTCATTGGGGTTTTTATTTGCATTTTTCTCATGAATAATGATGATGATCATCTCTTATGTGCTTATTTGCCATCTGTATGTCTTTGGTGAAGTGTCCAAATCCCAAATCTTTTCCCATTTTTAAATTGAATTTTCTTTTATTTTCTGGCTGCGTTGGGTCTTCGTTGCTGTGTGCAGGCTTTCTCTAGTTGCAGCGAGCAGGGGCTACTCTTGGTTGCGGTGCGTGGGCTTCTCATTGCAGTGGCTTCTCTTGTTGAGGAGCATGGGCTCTAGGCATGCGGGCTCAGTATTTGTGGCTCGTGGACTCTAGAGCATAGGCTCAGTAGTTGTGGCCCACAGGCTTAGTTGCTCCACGGCATGTGGGATCTTCCTGGACCAGGGCTCAAACCCGTGTTCCCTGCATTGGCAGGCGGATTCTTAACCACTGTGCCACCAGGGAAGTCCTGAGTTAATTTTTGTATAAAGAAAGGTTTAGGTTGAGTTTCATTTATTCAGTTGTTCCATGACCATTTGTTGAAAAGACTATTCTTCTCCATGGAATTGCCTTTGTCTCTTGGTCAAAAACCATTTGACTACATTTGTGTGGGTCTATTTCTAGACTCCTGTGTTCCATTGATCTATTTTTTTTGCCAATATCGTAGTGTCTTGATTAATATAGTTTTAAAATTAAGGCTTGAAATCAGGTAATGTGAGTTCTCCAACTTGTTTTTCCTCCAAAACTGTTTTAGCTGTTTTAGTTCTTTTGCTTAAATTTTAGAATCAACTTGTTGATATATCAAAAAAAATTCTGCTAGGATTTTGATTGAGACTGTATTAAATCTATAGATTAACTTGATAATTGACATCTTAACAAGATAGAGTTTTCCAATCTATGAACATGGTATTTCTCTCCATTTGTTTAAGTCTTTGATTTCTTTCATGAATGTTTTGTAGTTTTCAACATGTAGATCCTGCAAATATTAGATGTATACCTAAGCATTTCAGTTTTTTAGTCCTATTGTAAATGATCATTTTAAAAAACTTGGGTTTCCAGTTGATCGTTGCTAGTATGTAGAAATACAATTGATTTTTGTATGTTGACTTCGTATCCTGCGTTTTTGCTAAACTCATTTATAACTTTTAGGAGCTTTTTCCTGTAGATTTCTTGGGATTTGTCTAAGGAGATAGTCATGTCATCTATGAATAGAGAAATGTTTCTTTCTTTCTAATATGTATGTCTTTTCTTTTTCTTGACTTTTTGGAGTCTAGGAGTTCCAGTGAGATATTGATTAGGAATGTTGAAAGGGAACATCCTTGCCTTGTTCACAATCTTAAAGCATTCAGTCTTTCACCTTTAAAATATAATGTTAGATGTAGGTCATTTTGTAGATTCTCTAAATCAGATTAAGGAAGTTTCCTTCTGAGGTTGCTGAGGGTTTGGGTTTTTTTTTGTTTTTTTTTTTAAATCATGAATGGATGTTGAATTTTGTCAGATGCTTTTCTGCATCTATTGAGGTGACCATTTGAATTTTTTTTCTTTAATCTGTTAATATGGTGAATTACACTGATTAATTTTTAAATGTTGATGCAGCCTTGCATGTTTCTGGGAGTAACTCCAGCGTTGTTGCAAACTAAATCATTTTGGATTATTTTTCTTTGACATTAACATTTTTCTTAAAAATAAACAAGGAAACTGAACATAAGATTTTGTGAACCAAAGTGTTTATAAAGTCAGATAAATCAAGGTATTCATTAACAGTTGTGTAAATTTTACATGTTGGTAGGACTTAAGTTTTCTTGATCTGTCTATACTGGAGTTTATAGACTGTACCACTGGAGGACTCTTCTTTAAAATTACTAAATGGAGAAAGAAAATATTATTTGTGGCACTGTACTCAAGCATTCCTCATGCTGGCTTAATTTAGGCAAGTTGTTTAAATGTATTTGGATAGTAAGTATATTTTGAATGAAGATAAAATGATTTAATTAGGAGATTTTTTTTACTTGGAATGAAAACAACCCCAGGAAAAAAACAAGCTCCTTCCTCAACACCGGAAGGTCAATTATAGACCCTTGAGTGATCACATAAATGTTTGGCTTGGTCCAAGTATAATGAATTAAGTGAATGTATTAAAAAGTGTGAAGTGAAATATAAAATAAAGTACTTAAAAAGCCAGGCTCTGTTTTGCTATACTGAAGATATTCTTTCGTGAAAAATGTGGGTACATAGTAAAAAGATGCATGCTTATTAAATATACTTTATTATGTTGAGTTGTGAAGTTTTTCCTCCATCAGTTCAGGCTACAGAAGACAGTTTAATTATTAAGAATAAGGTTTCATGGGGAGTTCCCCGGTGGTCCAGTGGTTAGGACTCTGTGCTTCCACTGCAGGGGGCACGGGTTCGATCCCTGGTCAGGGAACTGAGATCCCACATGCTGTGCAGCGTGGCTAAAAAAAAAAAAAAAGAATAAGGTTTCAGTAACTTCATAATCAAGCTGTTTAATTTTATTATTTTTATAAATTTGGGCTTATATGATTTAACCACTATAAAAATTCAAGCAATTTCTCTCAGATAATTTTAAAGTTCCTTAAGTTATTACTTGTCTCAAAGACCCTAAACATCGAAGTTTTGAGGCCTCTGAGGTTCTTGGCATTATTGATCCTTTAAGGCAGGGGTTGACAAATTTCTTTAAAGGGCAAGATAGTGAATATTTTAAGCTTTGTAGATCATATAATTTCTGTTGCAGGTCCTCAACTCTGCTGTTACAGTGCAAAGATGGCCAAACGAATGTGACTGTGTTCCAGTAAAACTTTGTTTATTCAAAACAATGTATGCCTGATTTGGCCTGTGGGCTTAGTTTGCCTACTTTGGTTTTGGGCAAAAAGTTAGCAGGAGAAATGAAAATAATTATAGTAATGTAGCAGAAAGACCCTTAGGGTCAGCTGAGTTGGGAGGTTATTCCATGCTGTAATTCCCAGCCAAGCCCTCACTTTCCTTATCTATATCATGTGGCCACCTCGGAAGATGATTTAAAAGGTTAAAAATAGGGTATATGGAAGGCACTGAGCAAAATATTCTGACACATAGTAGATACTCAATAAATATTTTCTCCCACCACCCCACCATTTTATATTATTTTACAGTGTGTAGTATATCTAATTAGTTATTCCAAATATTAGAAATTATAGTTGTGTTTATATTTATAGCTAAATTGCCTTTTGAATTATGCTTTTTGGCCATATAAGTTTTAACTGTTTGGTTTCACAATAGTATCAGAAACTTCACATGAAAAAAATTGAGAATTTGTGTTGAAATATAATTTCATGTTTTGAGGATTTTACATTGTCACAAAAAATGTTTGATAATGTCACTTAAAATGCATTACTTTGATTTGACCTAAGAAGTAGGTTTTCTGTATTTTGTGTGCTTCAGAAGTGCTTTAAGACTGCATTCATTTAAGTTAATTGACTGCCTTCTGTGAGTGCACTGAACTAGGTGCTCTGCTAGGATTTGGTTGTACTTAAAAAGTACCCGTATTTAGGTACTCATTTTTGCGTAATGTTTGGGACATAAGGGAAGCGTCAGAAAGTTGTTTTTCTTTCTTTCTGAATTTCTGTCAAGATAAAGCTGGATTCGAGATTTTTAACTCCCCTCCAAAAAAAAATTTTGTGCTCCTTCACAGATCAGAGGCAGAGATGCCACATAGGTGGATGTTGAAATAATTTTGCGCCAGTAGTTGGTGGCAGGACTAGGGTTGGATCTCACATACCAGATTCATAATCTTTTTAGTACTCTTTTCATTGCACCATTGCCTGGTTTATTAGCTCTGTTACCACCTGCATCTGGACTCCCAGAAATCTAGTTTTCTTGTCCCACATTCTCCATTTTCCTCCTAAAGCTTAAACAGAAGCTGTTGCAAAGTCTTATCAAATTTTACTAAGAAAACATTATATTATTATTTAAATACAGTTATAGCTTAGAATATAATTGTATTATACTTAATATGAAAGAAAAGTTTGCTGTTTTTAAGCAGATTTAAAAAATTCTTTACATTGGTTATATTATCTGTATGATATTTATGTATAAGGAGTTGGTTTTCCTTTGTTCTACAAGTAATCATCATTCACTTTTGCACACTTTTGTCTGCCTCAGATTTCCTAACTAGTTTATTCAGAAAATTATAGGTAAATACTGAATACTTACAATGTGAAGACTTTGGGCAGGATATAGAGAAGTATTAGATAAAGTCACTGCCCTCAAAGGTCTGGCTTTGAAATAAGTATGGACAGTCCCTTAGAGATAGGTTGGATTAAGAGAATTTAATAGTTGTTTGAAATGGGCAGAGTCACAGAATTGCTCAAATAATATGCAAATAAATTGTAGGATTGTACTTGTAATGTTACAGAATTATAAGTTTATTTTAAAAAAAATAATGTATCACAATTTATTTAACTGTATTACTGTTGGTGAGTTGTTTCTAGCTTTTGGTTATTATGAGTAATGTTACCATGAATGTCTTTGCATGTTTAGTCTATCAAGGTTAATACGTACATGTGTTTCTCTAGGACTGTGCTCTCTAGTATGGTAGCCATTAGCCACATATGGCTATTTATTTATTTATTTATTTATCTTTGAATTTCATTTATTTTTTTATACAGCAGGTTCTTATTAGTTATCTATTTTCTACATATTAGTGTATATATGTCAATCCCAATCATGACTATCTAAATTTAAATTAACTAAAATTAAAAATTCAGCTCTTCAGTTAACACTAGCCACATTTCAAGTGCTTCATAGCCATGTATGGCCAGTGGCTATGTTATTATTGCACAATGCAGATATGGAATATTTCCATTATTGCAGAAAGTTCTATTGGACATCACTGTTCAAAGTATATAATTAGGAATGAAATTGCTGGATGATAGCATAGGGGAATGGTCAACTTACTAGATAATGCCATACTCTTTTAGCGTAAACTGTTGAGTTTCTTCAAATTGCCTCACATTGAAAACTGTAAATTCTACTTTATAAATACTGGACATGTAAACTTAACTGTCTATTAATCTTTTGTGAATCTTAATGGTCGTTTGGCCCTGTCCCCCAAAACACACACACTGTTGTGCATATCAGGGAATTCATGGAAATTAGATCATGAACCCCAGAGTTAAACCTCTGACCCAAGTGATTTGTCTGAGAACTATACAAATAAGCTGCAGGTGTTTTTCAAAATAATGATTCACTTAAGAGTAATCAGTAGATACCTAAGAGTTTATGAAAGGAAATTTGATGGTTCTTTGTATGCATCTTAAAGGGATAGTGTTCCTTTTATGTCTTATCCTTTTATACTTTTATACTTAATTTTATACTTAAATTTTATAGTGAGAGTAGTAGTGCATTTGGCTAAATTACAGTACTTTTTGCTTTCCCCTAACTCCTACCCAGAACTGTATCCCTTGCCCCATCTCTTAATGTGTCATGCAGTATGCTATATCCTTTGTATATAGTTTTTTTTTTTAAAATAAATTTATTTTATTTATTTATTTTTGGCTGCATTGGGTCTTCATTGCTGCACGCGGGCTTTCTCTAGTTGCGGTGAGCAGGGGCTACTCTTCGTTGCGGTGCGTGGGCTTCTCATGGCGGTGGCTTCTCTTGTTGTGGAGCAAGGGCTCTAGGCACGCGGGCTGCAGTAGTTGTGGTGCACGGGCTTAGTTGCTCCGCGGCATGTGGGATCTTCCTGGACCAGGGCTCGAATCCGTGTCCCCTGCATTGGCAGGTGGATTCTTAACCACTGTACCACCGGGGAAGTCCTGTATATAGTTTTAAACATTAACAACTTTGTGACTGAACAGAGACGCAGAGAGATTATTTTATCCAGAGTCTTATTGTAACTGATAGCAGGTATTTGAATTCAGTTTGACTCCAAAGCCCTTGGATTTTTCTGCTTTGTATTTTAGCCTGCCTTAAGACTTACCTTGTTTAACACTGTCTTTTTGGTAAGATTAAAATCTTTTTTTAGGAAAACCATCTTTAATTTAGTGTTTAAATTGTACTTGAATTAAAGTGAAGAACTTTGAACCTGTAAATTGTAAGCTCCTTAAGGGTAGGGGCTATGCCTTTTTATTTTAGTATCTAACTGCTTAATATGACACAAGGTAGGTGCAGGTTATCAATTTGCACTTTTTAATCATTTACTTGTTAAACCTTAGCCTTACTTGTGAGTTTCACCCCAGAGACTGTTCTAATCTAGTTACCTCCTGTAACCTGAGAGAATTTGAGATTCAAAACAATTCCATTTATCCTCTGTTGGCTGTAAGTGTGTTTAATGATAGATGGAGGGTTCTTGATTCACTTTATTTACAAATATATAAGCATGAACAGATGAATTTGCTCATGGCTTTGACTTGCTTTTTTGTGGGCTCTTACTGATAGACATTATAGTTACAAACCTTGTGCCGATTAAGTACTCAGACTAGTGCTGAAATGCCTTCTTGACTTGTGTGTGACTCTGGGCAGTTTTACCTGTGAAAATCTGATTAGTTATCTGCAGAATAAGGAATGTTGTACTTGTGGGGGGTTGTACTTGTGCCTGATTCAGAAGGCTGTAGGGGAGGAAAAAACGTTTTCTCTTTCCTCCTAGGTTCATTGTCCGGGGCCCTGTAAATTAAACTGACAAAAGACAGATTAACAGGAGAAATGGTTTATTACTTATACATATGGAGACCTTCAGAGAAAAGAACTGAAGACCAAAGAAGCAGAGAGACTGAATGATAAATTGTGGAATCGAGACAAGACAAAGGAAAAGAGGCTTTTAAGGGCTGTAAATTGTGGGAAGGTAATTATGTGGGGGGAACTAACAGAATATAAAGGTTATTTTAGTAAGGTTTGTTATGCAGATTTAAGTTGGTGTCATCTGCTTTGATAAGAGTCAACTCCCAGTCCTCTTTATGGTACCTTTACAAACGGAAATTCATGCTAGCTTTAAAAAGGGAAATTTATGCTGTGCTTTTTAAGCCTGATAGGGGAGGACAGTTTTTTTTTCCTGTGTCTGTTTCTTAATTGCCTTTAGCTCAAAATAATCCTTATGCCAAAGTGTCACATTTTGGGGTGGAATATTCTGCTCCCCTTCAGAGTCTTTATTTTGAGGATTAATTGAGATGATGTATCAAGAATGATTAGTGAGAGGGCAGACAGCAGAAGCAAGAAGAGCTACAATCCTGCAGCCTGTGGAACCAGGATTCACAGAGATGTGAAAACCACATTCACAGAGAGATAGAAAAGATGAAAAGCAGAAGGCTGTGTACCAGATGAAGGAACAAGATAAAACCCCAGAAAAACAACTAAATGAAGTGGAGATAGGCAACCTTCCAGAAAAAGAATTCAGAATAATGATAGTGAAGATGATCCAGGACCTCGGAAAAAGAATGGAGGCAAAGATCGAGAAGATGCATGAAATGTTTAGCAAAGACCTAGAAGAAATAAAGAACAAACACCTAGAAGAATTAAAGAACAGACAAACAGAGATGAACAATACAATAACTGAAATGAAAACTACACTAGAAGGAATCAATAGCAGAATAACTGAGGCAGAAGAACGGATAAGTGACCTGGAAGACAGAATGGTGGAATTCACTACCGCAGAACAGAATAAAGAAAAAAGAATGAAAAGAAATGAAGACAGCCTAAGAGACCTCTGGGACAACATTAAACGTAACAACATTTGCATTATAGGGCTCCCAGAAGGAGAAGAGAGAGAGAAAGGACCCAAGAAAATATGTGAAGAGATTATAGTCGAAAACTTCCCTAACATGGGAAAGGAAATAGCCACCCAAGTCCAGGAAGCGCGGAGAGTCCCAGGCAGGATAAACCCAAGGAGAAACATGCCAAGACACATAGTAATCAAATTGACAAAAATTAAAGACAAAGAAAAATTATTGACAGCAACAAGGGCAAAATGAAAAATAACATACAAGGGAACTCCTATAAGGTTAACAGCTGATTTCTCACCGGAAACTCTACAAACCAGAAGAGAGTGGCACGATATATTTAAAGTGATGAAAGGGAAGAACCTACAACCAAGATTACTCTACCCGGCAACGATCTCATTCAGATTTGACATAGAAATCAAAAGCTTTACAGACAAGCAAAAGCTAAGAGAATTCAGCACCACCAAACCAGCTCTACAACAAATGCTAAAGGAACTTCTCTAAGCAGGAAACACAAGAGAAGAAAAAGACCCACAAAAACAAACCCATAACAATTAAGAAAATGGTAATAGGAACATACATATCAATAATTACCTTAAACATGAATGGATTAAATGCTCCAACCAAAAGACACAGGCTCGCTGAATGGATACCAAAATAAGACCCATCTATATGCTGTCTACAAGAGACCCACTTCAGACCTACGGACACATATAGACTGAAAGTGAGGGGATGGAAAAAGATATTCCATGCAAATGGAAATCAAAAGAAAGCTGGAGTAGCAATACTCGTATCAGATAAAATAGACTTTAAAATAAAGAATGTTACAAGAGACAAGGAAGGACACTACATAATGATCAAGGGATCAATCCAAGAAGAAGATATAACAATTATAAATATATGTGCACCCAACATAGGAGCACCTCAATGCATAAGGCAACTGCTAACAGCTATAAAAGAGGAAATCGATAGTAACACAATAGTAGTGGGGGAGTTTAACACCTCACTTACACCAATGGACAGATCATCGAAACAGAAAATTAATAAGGAAACACAAGCTTTAAATGACACAATAGACCAGATAGATTTCATTGATATTTATAGGACATTCCATCCAAACACAGCAGATTACACTTTCTTCTCAAGTGCTTATGGAACATTTTCCAGGGTAGATCATATCTTGGGTCACAAATCAAGCCTTGGTAAATTTAAGAAAATTGAAATCGTATCAAGTATCTTTTCTGACCACAACACTATGAGACTAGATATCAATTACAGAAAAAAATCTGTAAAAAGAAAAAAAATACAAACACATGGAGGCTAAACAATACGTTACTAAATAACCAAGAGAACACTGAAGAAATCAAAGAGGATATCAAGAAATACCTAGAGACAAATGACAATGAAAACACAACGATCTAAAACCTATGGGATGCAGCAAAAGCAGTACTAAGAGGGAAGTTTATAGCAATACAAGCCTACCTCAAGTTAACAAGAAAAATGTCAAATAAACAATCTAACCTTACACCTAAAGAAACTAGAGAAAGAAGAACAAACAAAACCCAAAGTTAGTAGAAGGAAAGAAATCATAAAGATCAGAGCATAAGTAAATGAAATAGAAACTAATCAATAGCAAAGATCAGTAAAACTAAAAGCTGGTTCTTTAAGAAGATAAACAAAATTCATAAATATTTAGCCAGACTCATCAAGAAAAAGAGGGAGAGAACTCAAATCAGTAAAATTAGAAATGAAAAAGGAGACGTTACAACACACACCACAGTAATACAAAGCATCCTAGGAGACTACTGCAAGCAACTCTATGCCAATAAAATGGACAATCTGGAAAAAATAGACAGATTCTTAGAAAAGTGTAAACTTCCAAGACTGAACCAGGAAGAAGTAGAAAATATGAACAGACCAATCACAAGTAATGAAATTGAAACTGTGATTAAAAACCTTCCAACAAACAAAAGTCCAGGACCAGATGGCTTCACAGGTGAATTCTATCAAACATTTAGAGAAGAGCTAACACCCATCCTTCTCAAACTCTTCCAAAAAATTGCAGAGGAAGGAACACTCCCAGACTCATTCTATGAAGCCACCATCACCCTGATACCAAAACCAGACAAAGATACTACAAAAAAACAAAATTGCAGACCAATATCACTGATGAATACAGATGTAGAAATCCTTAACAAAATACTAGCAAACAGAATGCAACAACACATTAAAAGGATCATACACCACGATCAAGTGGGATTTATCCCAGGGATGCAAGGATTCTTCAGTATATGCAAATCAATCAATGTGATAACACTGTATTAAATTGAAGAAAAAAATCTGTATGATCATCTCAATGGATGCAGAAAAAGCTTTTGACAAAATTCAACACCCATTTATGATACGGACTCTCCAGAAAGTTGGCATAGAGGGATCCTACCTCAACTTAATAAAGGCCATATACAACAAACCCACAGCAAACATCATTCTCAATGGTGAAAAACTGAAAGCATTTCCTCTAAGATCAGGAACAAGACAAGGATGTCTACTCTCGCCACTATTATTCAACGTAGTTTTGGAAGTCCTAACCACGGCCATCAGAGAAGAAAAAGAAAAGGAATACAAATCGGAAAAGAAGAAGTAAAACTGTCACTGTTTGCAGATGACATGATACTATACATAGAGAATCCTAAAGATGCCGCCAGAAAACTACTAGGGCTAATCAATGAATTTGGTAAAGTTGCAGGATACAAAATTAACGTGCAGAAATCTCTTGCATTCTTATACACGAATGATGAAAAATCTGAAAGAGAAATTAAGGAAACACTCCCATTTACCACTGCAACAGAAAGAATAAAATACCTAGGAATAAACCTACCTAGGAAGACAAAAGACCTGTATGCAGAAAACTATAAGACACTGATGAAAGAAATTAAAGATGATACAAACAGATGGAGAGATAAACCATGTTCTTGGATTGGAAGAATCAATTTTGTGAAAATGACTATACTACCCAAAGCAATCTACAGATTCAATGCAATCCCTATCAAATTACCAATGGCATTTTTTTACAGAACTAGAGCAAAAAATCTTAAAATTTGTATGGATACACAAAAGACCCCGAATAGCCAAAGCAGTCTTGAGGGAAGAAAATGGAACTGGACGAATCAGGGTCCCGGACTTCAGACTATACTACAAAGCTACAGTAATCAAGACAGTATGGTACTGGCACAAAAACAAATATAGATCAATGGAACAGAATAGAAAGCCCAGAGACAAACCCATGCACCTATGGTCAACTAATCTATGATAAAGGAGGCAAGGATGTTCAGTGGAGAAAAGACAGTCTCCTCAGTAAGTGGTGCTGGGAAAACTGGACAGCTACATGTAAAAGAATGGAGTTAGAACACTCCCTAACAGCATACACAAAAATAAACTCAAAATGGATTAGAAATCTTAATGTAAGAGTGGACCCTATAAAACTCTTAGAGGAAAACATAGGAAGAACACTGTGACGTAAATCACAGCAAGATCTTTTTTGATCCACTTCCTAGAATGATGGAAATAAAAACAAAAATAAAGTAATGGGACCTTATGAAACGTAAAAGCTTTTGCACAGCAAAGGAAACCGTAAACAAAACAAAAAGACAACCCTCAGAATAGGAGAAAATATTTGCAAACCAATCAACAGACAAAGGATTAATCTCCAAAATATATAAACAGCTCATGCAGCTCAATATTAAAAAAACAAACAACCCAATCCAAAAATGGGCAGAAGACGTAAATAGACATTTCTCCAAAGAAAACATACAGATGGCCAAGAAGCACATGAAAAACTGCTCAACATCACTAATTATTAGAGAAATGCAAATCAAAACTACAATGAGGTATCACCTCACACCAGTTAGAATGGGCATCATCAGAAAATCTACTAACAACAAATGCTGGAGAGGGTGTGGAGAAAAGGGAACCCTCTTGCAGTGTTGGTGGGAATGTGAATTGATACATCCACTATGGAGAACAGTATGGAGGTTCCTTAAAAAACTAAAAATAGAATTACCATATGACCCAGCAATCCCACTATTGGGCATATACCCAGAGAAAACCATAATTCAAGAAGACACATGCATCCCAGTGTTCATTGCAGCACTATTTAATAGCCAGGTCATGGAAGCAACCTAAATGCCCATCAACAGACGAATGGATAAAGAAGATGTGGTACATATATACAATGGAATATTACTCAGCCATAAAAATGAACAAAATTGGGTCATTTGTAGAGATGTGGATGGATCTAGAGACTGTCATACAGAGTGAAGTAAGTCAGAAAGAGAAAAACAAATATCGTATATTAACACATATATATGGAACCTAGAAAAATGGTAAAGATGAACTGGTTTGCAGGGCAGAAATAGAGACAGAGATGTAGAGAACAAATGTATGGACACCAAGGGGGGAAAGTGGCATGGGAGCGTGGTGGTGGTGTGATGAATTGGGAGATTGGGATTGACATATATACACTAATATGTATAAGATGGGTAACTAATAAGAACCTGCTATATAAAAAAATAAATAAAAGTTAAGAAAAAGAATGATTAGCATACTACTTGGTGTATATTAAGCACTTCATAAATGCTTATCCATAGATAAGAGATAGGAAGAATACAAAACTGGTTTATGATGTTTACATGGAATAACAATGAACTGCATTATGTTTTAATAAATATATTTTGAATAGATTGTATGATTATCAATAATTTGATTAAGCAGTTTTATAGGAATTGTGTGAATTGGTTGTCATAGACTGAGTCAGTGATGAATAATTATAATTGTGTCTTGAGGTAGAGCTTTTTTCATCTCTGAAATAATAGTGAAAGTCAATGGGGGAAAACAATTTGTTGCTTTATTTATAAACAGCTTATGTATGTAGTGAGATCAAGTTCTACTCAGCTTTATCAGTTTCTCTTATTGACTCTCAAGCATTACTCTAGGGTAATTTTTACTAGGTCATTTTTACTACACATGTTTAAAATAGGCTTAAAAAGTAAAAGTTTGTAGAGTTTGAGTTTCATTAGGGAGATTTAAAATTTTATGTTTAGAAAGCATTTGTTTAATTTTACTCATGTCAGTGTGCTTGCATTAGTGTTTTGTTTACTTTTTTTCTTTTTGTGTAATGGAAGCCTTTCATATTTGTCTTGGGTCTTATATTCTTTCCCATTTATACAGGTTTTCTTAGAATGCTCTTCCTCTACAGGTAATTCCTATAGCATTTTTGCAGTTGTAGTATAGCACTTATCAAATACCATTGCAGTTCTATAGGGGTTTTGTTTGTTTGCTTGTATACTTACCTGTTTTCCATACTAGAATTTAAGTTCCTTAAGAATAAAGACTGCCTTAGCGGTCTTTTTTTGCCAATGACTATCCCATGTTTTTGTACCAAATGGGTACTTACATTGTTGCACGAATGTGTAGTTTAGTAACCCTTCATAACTATAGTATTTCTGTACAGTAATCTTTAAGATTGACCTTTTGTTCTTATTTCTTGTTGCATAATATCCCCTTTATGTTTTCCTGCCTTCTAAGACTGTCTGGTCAAAATCAGATCATTACTCATACCCAGACATCAGTCAACAATTCTATAGTACTGAAAGCTCAGTGGATTCTAAACTTGGTGACATTTTTATCCTCATCAGTCTTCTTCATTCTCAAATTCTCCTTTCCTGTTTTGATGATACAACTCTACTTCTGGTTCTGAAAATATTCTCTGTTGATTATTAATTTTGCTTAATGTTCTTGTTCTAATAATTCTGAAATGGTATTTCTTCAATGACAAGGCAAATTCTTTTTTTTTTTTTTTTTAATGGCCAGTTGTTGAATTGTATACCAATAAGCCATCTAGGTAGAGGTTATCATCTACTAATTTGCTGATGTTTGGAGTATATTTTTTGTTCTCTAGTAAGCTATACATCACTTGAGGTCAAAATTTAGTATCTCTTACAATGTATTTTTAGAGACCTGCAACTTGTGACACATGTGTTTCAGGGAAAGTAATTGACTAAAGGATTGACACCTAAGATTAAAGGGGAAGGAGAAAATCTATATAAAATAGGCATAGAAATAGGCATCTAGAAGGCAAAACAATAGCCATGTGTTTGGTAATTAGGATTCTTTGAGTTTGTGATTATGCATTATTAATATGATGAAAGGTGAACTTGACTTACTATATTGTAAAGTATTAGTGGTCCCTTTTGGAATTTTTCTTAAAACTAATGTTCTTATTCCATTGGTAAGCTGGTTTCCTCTCATTTTTAAATTAAAGATGTAATGTATGCATTTTTGTGTGGCAGAGGAAATCCTGACTTCCAAAGAGTCATGATCCTAAGGATTGCTTAAGTGCCTTATTTAGAAATTCTTAATTATTGTTGCATTGTTTATAAAATTGTTTAGGGCCTTGGGGATAATATTTTGATTCCTTTTCTTTGCCTGATGGTTCTAGAACTCTTGAAAGGACTTTGTTGCTTCTGCTAATTTTTATGTACTTTAAGAAGGTAGTTGTAATTTTAAAAGTTTCTACTTTATTTTTCTTTCAGAAAAGTATTATCTGTGTGTTTTTTCTCCCAAATTATGAAAGTAACACTTTTTTTGTCAATATTTTGTAAGATATCCAAATTGTACAGAAGACAGACCTGAGAGGTCTGTTATCCTTACTTTTCAGAGATAGTAAGTGAAAACAGTATTGCATATATTCTTCCAGATTTTTTGTTAATAACTTTATAAACGTATTTTTATGTCATTTATAAAAATGGAATGATATATAAGCACCATTTGGAAACCTAATTTATTCACTTGCCTTTGTTCCATGTTAGTTGATATAGGGCTTCATGCGCTAGTAACCACATTAAAAAATTTTGAAAGAAACGGGTGACATTCCTTTTCCTTTTTTTTTTTTTTTAAGCTGCGCTGCGTGGCTTGCAGGATTTCAGTTTCCTGACCAGGGATTGAGCCCAGGCCATAGCAGTGAAAGCCTGAAATCCTAACCATTAGACCACCAGGGGACTCCCTTAATAGTATATTCTGTTTAACACAATGTCTAAAAAAATTACCATCTCTACATGTATTAAATACAAAAAATAATGAGATGTTTTACATTCTTTTCCCCACACTGAGTCTTCAAAATCTAGTGTGTATTTTATACTGATGGCACATCTCAATTAGAATGATAAACTTTCATTGGAAATACTTGATCAGTATTTAGAGTTTTTAAAATTTACAGTTGAAAAAGTAGAGTAACATACCCCAATTTTTCCAAACATACTTTATAGGATAAATTTCTAGAAAAGGAATTGATAGTGAAGGTTTATTTAAAATTTTTGGCATATAGTTGCAAAATTGTCCTGTATAACATTGTACTGATTTATGTAAGAGTCAACAGTACATAATGTCTGTTTTCCTATATTGTTTCCAACACTGGACATGATTGGTCACTCACACAGACACCCAAAAACCGTATACCAAAGTGAATATTTTTACATATTTATGCTACTTTTTTTTTCTTCCTACCTTAATTGGAGGAAAAGGGCCATTCTCACTATAAATGTTTCCTTGCAGAGAACAACAAAAAGGCAGAGCCAGAAGTCATGAGCAGCTGTGAGGAATTAAGGTAGGGGGCAAGGATGCAAAAGAATAACTCAAAGAGGATGTGATCTGCTCTAGTACCAAGTAAATCATGGTCTTAACAAATTTACCTCGTGTACCCTTTCTGAGGAAACTATTGAAGGTCTCTCAAAAAGAAGGGTGTCGATAAAGAGGAAAGAGGTGAGGAGAATTTATCAGGGTAAGGATGAACAAATGAAGATGACTTAGAGAATAAATTCAGACTGGAGCGTGTTTTTGTCAGATTCCATGCAGAAAACAGATGGCAAAATCAGCCTGAGTAATGGAAGACAGTTTAATCAATGGACCGTTCACAAAGGTGTGGGTTGGGTTAAGGGAGCTAACAAGGATGGTGAAGCACCCAGGGTTAGCAATAGCAAGCAGCCAGCTAAGCCTGGGCCTAAAAGGGCAAAGGTGGAAGTAGTTATTGGCATTTACAAGAGCTCCTGCTGTAGGAGAGGGGCCACTGGATGAGAACTGTGGCCTTAGAAGAACATACTGCCTACCAAACTACAGGAGGAAGTGAGGGGGCTGAAGAACCCAACCACTCTCTCCTCCTTTCCAATGGGTACTTCTCCCTGGCTAAACCCATGGGAAGCCAGAGGACAAGAGAACATGGGTAATACAGTCTGTAGAGGTCAGCCTTTTTGGATGTGGAGCTGATGGAGAAGGATGGTGAGTGGATCTGGGCAGAAAGAAAATAGCCAGTTTAGAACTGGAGAATGGAGGGCTCCAGAAAGGATGTCTAAAAAAAAAAGAAAGAAAAAAAAGAAAGAAACCAATAGGGTACCTGATTTGCTTGAGTATGTACATTAAAAAGTAAATTGAATCATCTACCAGAGAGTATGGGGATATATTAGTGACTTAACTAAAAAGTGAAATATAACTTATGGGCAGAGGGAAATGTATAAATAAATGCTACAGCAGAGGCATAGATTAAGTACCCTAGAAGGGTAGGGTTGGTTGTGGATGGGAACAGGCAGAATTAAGGAAGATTTCATAAGACATTTAATGGAAGAGGAAAATTTTCACAGATAAAGAATTGAACATAAAGGACTTTTTCCCCAGGTATGAGGAAGAATAAGTCAAAGTTGCGGAGGAAAGAAATTACAGGGCTTGTACTGGAAATGGCAAGTAGAGCTGACCCTTGAACAACTCGGGGCTTAGGGGCAACCCCTCTGCCCAGTCAAAAATCTGAGTATAATTTATAGTCTGCCCTCCATATCTGTGGCTTCAACCAACCTCAGATCGTGTTATACTGTAGCATTTACTACTGAAAAAAATCTGCATATAAGTGGATCTGTGCAATTCAAAGCCGTGTTGTTCAAGGGTCACCTTTAGTTTGATATGGAAAATAGAGGAGGGAGAAATAAAGTGGGAAAAGTATTCTGGACAAAGTCAAGGGGAGCCATATTCCAGGCTAAGAAATTTGAAATGTGTCTACAGAGTAGTTGTTAAGTGCCAGAGTCAAACAGACTTCAGTTTGATGCCCAGCTATGCCATTTAGCTTTTGACAGTGGACAAGTTACTTATCTTTGCTAAATTACAAAATTGAGCAAGGAGATGGTTGTGAGGGTTAAATGCGATATTTCATACAAGGTGCTTAGCTCAGTGAATGAATGGTACCTAGTAAACCCTTGGTAAACAGTAGCTTAAGATAGGGGAAAGGCAACAGGAACTTTTGAAAAGGGATACTGTCATGATTGTACGTGTGCTTCAGGAAAGTTAATCTGGCAGTACTCTGTAAAATGTAAAATGATTGTCAGCTAGAGACACTGAGTTGGGGGTGACTATCAAGAAATTCATAGAAAAACCCATGAAAGAAAGAATGTGTATATGATTTAAGGTAGTAGTATGAGAAGAGAGAAGCTGAAGGAGGTATATGTGAGATATTATGGAAGGAGAATTGATGGGAGTTGGTATAATTAGTTATTAACATATTTAGGTGTATTAAGGTTATAATATTCAGTACTTAAATTTGACCCCAAGGGGATAGCTAATTTATCTAACAGGATCTGGTCTATTGTATTTTTATGGTATTCATTTTTCAAGCTATACATTAATATTTTATTATGAAAACAGTTGTCAAGACAGGACATTTGGCTCACTGTGGCAGGACATACTGAAATGGGAACAATCCAGAGTAGAGAATGACATTTTTAAAATGTTACTGAGAAGTTGGGATGTTGGTAGCTTAGTTTCACTTTTCAAATAGGTTGGAAAATTCACTTGCATTTTCTACTATTTCTCCACTTGCCTACTTCTGCTGCTTGACTGAGTATTTAGAAACTGAGCAATAGATGTTATGCTGCCGCAATCTGGCACTATAGTAACTTTGTAGTCTCTTAACACATGTAACAGTGAAATTAATTACCAGATTAAACTTCATTTTATGAAGCACTCAGTTGAGGAGAAAAGATGAATTTTCTATAATCATATTGTAAAGGTAAAAGAATGATGTAATTATGTGATTTTTGAAAGGGAGCCTATAGTCAGTATGGTATTGTCTTACAGAAATATAGCTAATTTAGCACTATGGATCCACATAAAGTTTCACTCATCTGGATTTTAGTTCCTATTCTAGTACTTCTAGCTCTGACTTAACATGTAGTCCTTGCATATCTTCTGGAAAATGGGGATATCTGACCTGCTTACCTTTCAGGGCACCTGTGGAGATCAAATGAGATAATGTGCTTGGATTACTGTGGAAACTGAAAAGCTTTACAAATGCAAGATGTGAATATGAAATCACTTACAAATTTTCATTTCTAGCCTTTGGTTCTCTGTCTAACAGTTAACAGCCTGACAGAATTCCCACTTGAAATGCAATACTTCTAAAATGGAATTTATCGTCTTTCTAATCCTCCCCCTCCTTGCTCTCTCCCTTCCAGGGAGAGAAACTTTATTCTCTGAATTTTCCTATTTTAAGGTCCCATAATTTCTGCCAGGTTCAATTGTCATGCTCAGTATTTTAGAATTGTATTTGGTTCCTGGTCTCCGAAGCCTGTCAAATCATCCTTTGTTATCAGCATTGTTTGAAATTATCCCTTTTCCTTTCTTCTCCTATTTCCTTTATCCTCCCATGCATAAGTATTAAAACATTGTCTCTATTGGCTTCTCTACTTACATTTTCCCTAGTCAACTCTGGTTACAGTGTAGAGAAGATTTAACTTTCTAAAAAACCTTTTTTTGATTCTTTTAAAACTCAGAAACCCATAGTCTCCCATTGCTTGCAGGAGAAAATTCAAACAATTTAGCTTGCATTTAGAGTCAGTTCTGGCTTTATCTTCTATCTCTTACACTGGCTCTGTTCCTTATCAGAGACTGTTCTTGCTCTCCAACTAGGCCATATATATCCTTGATTGGTAGCAATATTACTGAAAAGCCATATTGCAAGTAATTTTATCCCACAAGTTTAAAAATCCATTTCTAGTCAGTTTGAAAATGTTGTAAATTACCTTTTGTCTTAGTGCCTTTTTCAGAAGCTTTACTTAACCTTTTGGATACATTTAATCTTTCATTACCAAGTTGTTGAAGGTGATAATGGGGCGGTTCAAGTAACCAACCATTTGATATCTTTGATACTGTTTGGCTTTTAACCAATTCCTACTATGAGTGTGTGGTCTTGAATATCTCCAAAGACCACCATATCTTCAATTTTGTGTTTGATATAAGCAAATGGAGAATTTTCCCACTGAATTGAAAAAAAAAATACTTTTCACTGCAGAATATTACATAATATATAGGGAGCTTATTATCTGGTTAACAAAATGATTTCTTGTTCCTCCAACAGTTTTTTTTTAAATTTATTTATTTTATTTATATTTATTTTTGGCTGCGTTGGGTCTTCATTGCTGCGCACGGGCTCTCTCTAGTTGCGGGGAGTGGGAGCTACTATTCGTTGCAGTGCACGGGCTTCTCGTTGCTGTGGCTTCTCTTGTTGCGGAGCACGGGCTCTAGGTGCGCGGGCTTCAGTAGTTGTGGCGCACTGGCTTAGTTGCTCCGCGGCATGTGGGATCTTCCCAGACCAGGGATCGAACCTGTGTCCCCTGTATTGGCAGGCGGATTCTTAGCCACTGCGCCACCAGGGAAGTCCCCTCCAACAGTTCTTAATATTGCAAGGTACTACTGTAACAGGATACTATACAGATTTGTAAAGGAAAATGGTGCATGATTGTTCATTATGTAGTCCCATCGGTCCCTGGGAATAATTATGGCCAAAGCTAAGTTTTAGGCATAAAAAAGCAAGAGGGGGCTATTAGGTATTTGGATCTGCAAGTATGTTTTTCATAGAAGTTCATTGGTTAAAAGAGAGACTCTCTATGGACAAAGTGAAGGAAGGTTCAAAACGCTAAACTGAGAATAATCAATAGAAGTTTTCTTTCTTTCCTCTTCGTATTGGATAAGACTAGATAAAAGTAATAGCAGGAATGAAGAGCTTCTATTCTGAAGTCATACAGACTTGGTATGAGTCTTGGCTCTGTCATTTAGATTTATGACCTTGGGAAGCAACTTAACCTCTTCATACTAGTTTTCCACATCTGTAAACTTGAGGATAACTTTGAGGAGTTGGAAGGATTGAATGTGAATAATATATGTGAAATTTTTGGCACCCTGCCTGGCAAGAAGTGCTACTGCTTTTACTTCAATTAATACTAACCGCTATCACCATCACTGCTACTCAAAACCATTTAAATAATCGTTCTACTTTTGTCCTCTGTAAAATACCACATAAGGATGTTGTAAGGATTATATGATACAAAGGACTTGAAACCATATGCGTAAAAGTGCACCTTACAGCTGTTGAATATTTATGTTGAGGTGCTCTTTGGGCAAAATACTTTGCTTCTTTAAATCTGTCTTCCCTTTTGTCATTGGGGATAACAGTAGTACTTAAACTTGTAGAACTGTTTGAGGATTAACTGTATAAAGTTTGGTAACCCAATGTTCAGGACACAGAGAGAATCAGTAAATAATACTAGCTTGACCATTAAATGTTTTGTCTAAACACTTTTTTAGTCTTGTTTGCGCCACTCTTAATGTAAATATCATTTTATATGCATGTTTAGTCTCTGGCCAGATGGTAATCATTTGATGCCGGTGTGGGGTGGGGGGGAGTGTATCATATGCTGGGATATGTTATTGAAATTGTATTTGCTTTCCCACTCAGGTTCTGGTATGCAATACAGGGCAATTTATTTGGCAATAGTTTTTATTCCATTTACTCTGTTGCTATTCTGTTGGCGATCGTTACCTTGTTGAATTTCTAGATTTATTGAGCTCTGCCACTTTGTCAAGTGACTTAAATTTTTCTGGACCTTACTTTATGATTTGTAAAGTGAGAGTAATTCATGAGATTAAAGGTTTTATTATTTAAACATTTAAGTTAGCAGAACTTTTATTCCGTGAACCTTAAAAAGAATGACAAAAATGAGCTTCTGCTCTTTCCATCCACTGCCAAGATGACTCTTGAAATAAATCCTTTCTTGAACATTTTGAAAAACACTAGATGATATTTAAGCATCTCTCAGCCTCAGTTTATTTGGAAACCAACAGTACTGTACTTGAAAAAGAGTTGAAACACAATCAGTGAAAATAATCTAACAATCAGTGAAAATAATCTAAGTGGTTATTAGCAAGGGAGTTTGACTGTTTAAAGTTTTGTCTTGGAAGTGTGAGAAGCTTATTGAAAATTACTGAATGAGTGAATGCCTCAATTTTGGGTTAGTGATTGCTTGGTTTAACTCAGGGTCTCTCAACTTTGGCATTACTGACATATTTTGGACTGGATAATTCTTTGGGGGTGGGGACACTATCCTGTGCATGTTTAGCAACATTTCTGGCCTCTGCTAAGTAGATG
Organism: Balaenoptera ricei; assembly: GCF_028023285.1. Classification (NCBI taxonomy): domain Eukaryota; kingdom Metazoa; phylum Chordata; class Mammalia; order Artiodactyla; family Balaenopteridae; genus Balaenoptera; species Balaenoptera ricei. Next base: position 153,665,686 of record NC_082640.1, read on the forward strand.
CCAGTAGCACCCCTCAGCCCAGTCCTGACAATAAAAAATATGTCTAGACATTGTCAAAATTCTCCTGGTGGGGACAGGTGGAAGGCAAAATCACCCTTGATGGAGAGCCACTGTAATTCAAAAATGTTTTAAAAAGAGTCAAGGTGATATTTATAAATAAATGTTTGATAAACTTTAGTAAATGAATATTTTAGGATATAGATGTTTAACAAATGATAAATGCAGCATTATTTTTCCAGCCATTTTTTCCATGTTGTCTTATTTTTATTTTTGTCTCAAGGCAATCGTATAGCCTAAAATTACAGGGTGAGAATAGGAACTTGAAAATTAAATCTTTCTGTTGCAGATATGTTTTATATACAACTCTTGCCAGTTATGTTCAAAGCTGCTAAGTCTCTGAAAGTTTTCCTCTGAGAAAGATGTGTCTTCTAAGCTATTGACATTGCCTTATTGATATCCAGTTACATTGAGCAGGAATCATACCATTCTTTTTTTTTGTCTGTGAGAGCAGATGACTTATATGGCTTTAAGTTATATGTTACCCCTACTTCCCTTTGAAATATTTACTCATTTGATTTCTACTTTGAGGATTTTTTTTCAAATGAAGGAATTTTGCTCCCATTCTATACAAATTTATCTGACATAGTACGTTCTAAATATATCAATAGTTTTAAAGCTGTGAGGATAGCAGTGGCTTCTTTGGAATGCAGTTATCTGGATGATAAATAAAGGTACGTTTATCTGAAACCTAAACCATAAACTAAGTAGAATTTTAGAAATGCCATTATTATAGGACTTGTCAGAATGTTCCATTAAAAAATAAACCCAGGACATTTGCATTTGGTCTTTTTCTTAAGTTAAGGGGCTTGGTTTGTCAGTTGTATAAATCTGTTTTGCAGCTTAAAAAAATTTACATTGTTACCTATTGAATTCAGTTTACTTCAAATATATTATTTTTTATTTTAAAAATATAATGTTTAGTTCGCCATAAGGAATAATTGAAAAAACTACTTTTTCAATTAAATCTTTGGTGAGTTTATATGTTTTTGCTTAAATTGTTGTCACTAGTAATTTCTGAGCTAGTACTTTTCATGACTAGCCCAAATACAGTTGACGCTTGAACAACATGGGTTTGAACTGTGCAGATCCACATACAGGTGGATTTTTTTCAGTAGTAAATACTGTAGTATTACAGGATTCATGGTTGGTTGAATCCATGAATGCAGAACTGCGGATATGCAGGAATCACCTATACGGAGAACTGCCTGTAGGTTATACATTTTCCACTGCACAGAGGGTTGGCGTCCCTATACCCGTGTAGTTCAAGGGTCAACTCTATTTGAGTTTTGACTTGTATTTACTTAGTTTTAGATATAGCTAAATTTCTTCTCTGTGAAGATGATGTGTGGGGCGTTCATTGTTGGAAACTACAGTTTTTGCTTTGAGTTAAACATTTATTGAGTAAATAGGTTTTTTTTGTATGTGATGTCAGTATACAACTTGGTTTTTTAAAATTGGTTTTGTTGAGCTATAATTTACATGTAATAAGATGCAATTTTAAATGTGTAATTTAAAATCAGCTCAGTAGGTGTAACTTACATTAAAATTCAGTAATTTTAAGTGTTCAATTTGATGAATTTTGAAAACAACTTTATCGAGGTATAATTTACATTCCATAAAATTCACATGTTTTACAGGTACAGTTTGAGTTTCATTAAATTTATATCGTGTAGATATCACTGAAATCTAGTTTCATTACACTTCCATCCTGTAAAAAAATTCCCTTGTCTCCTTTTGTAGCTAGTTTCTGCTCCCATCCCCAGCTCCAGGAAACCACCAAACTGCTTTCTCTAACAGCACTAATTTTGCCTTTCCTAGAAATTTCATACAAATGGAAATCATACAGTATGCACTCCTGTGTCTGGCATTATGTTTTTGAGGCCACCCATGTTGTTGCATATATCAGTAGTTCGTTTTTTTTTATTACTGAATAGTATTCCGTTTTTTTATTTATCCATTCACCAGCTGAAGGACGTTTGGATAGTGTCCAATTTTAAGCTATCATTATTAATAATGCTTCTATGAATATTCCATATAAATCTTTGTGTTTTTTTATAAATAAAAATATGTATTTATTTCTCATATGGAATCAGTGGGTTATATCATAAGTGTATGTTTAACTTTTTAAGAAACTGTCAAACTGACTACCATTTCATGTTCTCACCCGTATTAGGGTTTCAGTTTCTCCACATCCTCTCCAAAGCTTAGTATTGTCAGTCTTTTAAATTTTAGCCATTTTACTGTGTTTGTAATGGTATTTCATTGTGGGTTTTTTTGTGTTTTTGGTTTTTTAAAGGAATTCCTTTATTTTTATTATTTATTTATTTATTTATTTTTGGCTGTGTTGGGTCTCCGTTTCTGTGCGAGGGCTTTCTCTAGTTGCGGCAAGCGGGGGCCGCTCTTCATCGCGGTGCGTAGGCCTCTCACTATTGCGGCCTCTCTTGTTGCGGAGCACAGGCTCCAGACGTGCAGGCTCAGTAGTTGTGGCTCACGGGCCTAGTTGCTCCGCGGCATGTGGGATCTTCCCAGACCAGGGCTCGAACCCGTGTCCCCTGCATTGGCAGGCAGATTCTCAACCGCTGCGCCACCAAGGAAGCCCTTCATTGTGTTTTTTAACAGCCTTATTGAGTTATAATTCACATACCATGTACAATTCATCCATTTCAAGTGTACAATTCAGTAACTTTTAGTATATTCAAAACTGTGCGACCATTACCACAATCAATTTTAGAGTCTTTTCATCACCTCTCAAAAGAAACGTGTACCCCCCTTAGCCATAATCCCCACACCCCACCCCATCAGCTCTAGGCAATCACTAATTTACTTTCTGTCTCTCTAGATTTGCCTATTCTGGATATTTCATAACTGGAATTTTACAGTATGTGGTCCTTTGTGACTGGCTTCTTTCAATTCTGTTTTTAAAGTTCGTCAATGTTGTAGCATGTATCAGTATTTTCTTTTTATTGCCCAATAATATTTCATTTTGGATATACAACATGTTATTTATCGGTTGATGGACATTTGGATTTTTTTTTTCCCCACTTTTGGTATTAATAATGCTGCTGTAAACATTTTTGTACAAGGTTTTTGTTTGGACATATATTTCATTTCTCTTGGTTGTATACCTAGGAGTGGAATTGCTCTGTGTTTAGCCTTTTGAGGAATTGCCAGACTATTTTACAGTGTGGCTGCACCATTTGACATTCCCAACAGAAGTGTATGAGAGTTTCAGTTTCTCCGTATCCTTATCAGCACTTGTCTTTTTGATTCTAGCCATCCTAGTGGGTGTTGTGGTGTCTCATGGTTTTGATTTGTTTTTCTCTGATGGCTAATAATGTTGAATATCTTTTTATGCACCTATTTAATAAAGCCATTTGTATATTTTCTTTGGAGAACTGTCTATTCGGATCCTCTTCCCACTTTAAAATCAGACTATTTGTCTTTTTATTATAGAGTTGTAAGGGTTTGTTACATATTCTACACACAAGTCCCCCATCAGATAAATGATTTGCAAACATTTTCTCCCATTGTGTGCATTGCCTCTTCACTTTCTTGATGGTGTCCTTTGAAGCACAAGGTTTTAAGTTTTGATCATGTCTAATTTATCTGTTTTCCTTTTGTTGCTTGTGCTTTTGATGTCCTGTCTTAAGAAACCATTGCGTAATCAAGGGTCATGAAGATTTATGCCTATGTTTTCTTCTAAGAGTTTTATAGAATTCTTACATGTGTGTTTTTGATTCATTTTGAGTTAATTTTTGTATATGGTGTGCGGTAAGAGTGCAACCTAATTCTTTTGCATGTGGATTTCTGGATATCTAGTTGTCCTGGCACCATTTAAGAGACTGTTTTTTTCCCATTTAATTGTCTTGGCACCCTTGTTGATAATCAATTGCCTGTAAATGTTAGAGTTTATTTCTGGTCTCTTAATTCTATTCCATAGATTTCTGTCTTTCCTTATGCTGGTATCTCATTGTGGTTTTAATTAGCATTTTTCCTAATGATTAATGGTGTTGAATATCTTTCCAAATGTTTTTTTTTGCCATTTGTATATCTTTGGTGGTCAAATTTCTTGCCTCTTTTTAACAATTGTATTATTTGACTTATTGAGTTGTAAGAGTATTTATAGTGAATATAAGTATTTTGCAAATATTTCTCCCTTTTTATAGCTTGCCTTTTCATTTTCTTAACAGTATCTTTTAGTGGCATATTCTGGGGTGGCTATTCTGCCACTTTTTCAGTGGATCCTAAAAACCTTGTGGTATCAACAGATCTTTTTGCAACTGATTGGATAATAAGGCTTGGGGAAGATCTTGGAGATAGTGCTATAATTAACAATAGTAGGGAAGAAGTTGAGGTCAGTTTGGGATATATTGAAATTGAGATTCTGGTGACATCCATGTAAAAATGTACTTTCTGTTCCCTCAATCCGGAACCCTTTATTTCTGGATCTTCCCACAACTGACTTCTTTTTTTTTTTTTTTATCATTCAAGTCTCAGCTTAAATATCAGCTCCTAAAATAGGCCTTCCCTGACCATCTTATCTAATGTTGCCCCTTCCAAACATCACTGTCTATTGTATAACCCTGTTTTACTTTCTTTATAATTCTTTCTCTGAATTCATCTTACTGTGTATTTGCTTTTTATTATCTTTTACCATATCAGAATGTAATCTCCCATTAGGACAGGATCCTCTTCTATCTTGGTCTTCAATGTAGCATCAACTTTCCCCCCTCTGAATTAACTGTGGTTCTTGTCTGTCAGATTCTTTTTGAATCTTTTTGGATCCTAAACTTCTCATTTTCTTGGCTTTATGAAACTATTTATAAGGTTTAAAATGGATCCAGAAGTTGTAGTTAAAACAAAGAAAAAAACCAAAAACTGCATTTTTGTTTGAGCCTAACCTAGAGATAAAAAAAAAAGTCATTAAAAATAATCTACAAAAGGGTCTTGTGCTTTTTTTTAAAAGCTTTTAAACCAGTTATGTTTACCTCTTTCTCATCATTGACTTCAGGTAATTTATACTGATTTTAATTGATGTTCATTAGAGATGGGTGTGTGTATATTTTTATTGCTTTATACTGAGAAATCCTAGTCATCTGCAAACAGAATTGGATATCATATTGAATTAACTTTTCTCTCCCATTCCCTCCCTCTAAAAGACACTACAGACTTTTACACTTGATTAATTGTCTCTTTTCTGTTTTACAGAGTAAGAAAGTTAGTCTGAGTTCTGTGAAAAATCAGAGAACTAAGGATAGTAGACAAGGACTTTCCAATTTGCATAATGTAAGTTCTTTTCACTATTCTTGGCCTGAATTTTGTGTTAGCTGACAAAGCTGTTTCTATGGAAACAAATAGTGCAACTTCTTAGAATGTCAGAGGAATGCTGATCACTTAAAATGAGACTTACCAGCTGCTGGTCAAAGGGCATTACTCCTGGGAGAAGGGGAGGAAGGATGAATTGAAAAAAAAATCTAGAGCTCTAAATGCTAGTGTAGACCGACTGTGTTTATGCATATGAAGTATATGTTTTACATTTCCCTTTGCCTAAAAGTTAGGATACTGATTATATAGAAACTGGTCTTCCTGCTAACAGTTCATGTTTCCCAGCTCTCACACAAATGGTTTTGTTTCTTGGTGTGGAGTTTTCAGTGGGCCTATATCCCTCAGGCTATTTCAGGCCCCCCAATCTCAATCATTTGTACTTATTGAAGCTTATTTAGCTTCTTTTTACCCCCTTCTTCTATATTCAGTTCCCATAAGCAGAGTCCTTTCTCTCCGACTAGTTCAAAGTTAGCATTGAAATAGCTTTGGCCTGCAAGCCTGAAAATTCATTTTCTTCTTTTGTGGAATGTGTAAAGAGTTTTGCTTTGTTTTTAAAATTTTTCTTTCTTTTTTTTTTCCTTGGGGGTGGTGGGTATAAGCTGGGACTTTGATTAGGATTTGAAATGTGGGCCTTTGAGGCATTTTTAAAACTATTTATTTATAATTAGAGGATTGAGATGAGAGGAATACTCTTAGGGCCAGCGGCTTGTAACTATATTATCTGCATAAGTCAGTCTTTTATTTACATATAAGGAGGTAATTCTCTAGTTCAGTCATTTACCAGCCTCCAAATTGTCAAACAAAGGACTGTAGGGTTTTTTCCCCGAGAGTGACAGAGTAATTCCTTTGGACTGGTTCTCTTTCATTGTTTATTGTTATGTGATGACTACATAAATGAGCTAGAATATTCATGGTTTGCCTGTTTAAAAATTATAATGATCTTTAATGCTAAAACCGTGGGACACAGCATAATGTTTCTTTGATTCTGGAGGAATCTGTCATGGACCTCATGAATTAACTTGTGAGCATTATGAAGTCTTTCGGAGTGTTGGTATGGTGAGATCATTATTTAACTGGGGTGATCTGGAAAAATTTCTTGAAGGAATAGTGATTTGTGGTAGATCTTGAAAGCAGAAGATGAAAGGAGAAGCAGTTCTTATTTCTTAGTTCGTAAGACATTTGGGCAGGAAGAGAAAGATATGGGATAGGCAGGCACAAATGAGGAAGCTAACTTAGAAGGCTTGTACAGGAAAGTAGTAAAAGATACAGTTAGAAAGTTTGGATTTACCTTGTGAGTTTGGACTCTATTCTCTAGGCAATATGAAAGCCATCAGCTGTTCTGAACACAGGAGTAATTTGCTCATATGGTTAATTAGGCGTTTATCCCTTAACTAGTTATCAGGGCTATAGAGATCAATAAGACAGATCCCTGCTGATTAGATCATTTACCTGTATGACGTATAATCACCTTGAAATTGTGTCTAAAACTAAACCTGTAATACCCTTTAATTTATCTCCCCTTCTATCTAATTCTCCTTCTCTTGAATTCTCCATCTTAGTTAATGACATTGCTGTCCACCTAGTGACCCAAAGATAGTGGCCATGAAGTCACACTGCCTGGGTTCATATTCTGAAGCCTCCAGTTTGCTTGGTCTTATACTAGGCAGTGTCACGGATCCAGAGATGGGTCGGCATGGTTCCTGACTTCCAAGCGTTTCTAGTCTGGTGGGGCAGACAGACACAGATACAAATAGCTGTAGTTGAGTTTGATCAGAGATGTGATAGGGATTGTGGGATTTCAGAGGAGGCACATATCCAGTTTGGGAAATTGTGGAAATCCAGAGGAGGATGTATTTGAGCTGAGACTTAAAAGGAAAACAGGCAAGGATTAGATCCTAGGCAGTCTGGTTCTCTGGAGCCTGTACTCTTAAACATTGTGCGGTCTTGGGTAACTGGGTAGATATAGTGGCATTGATTAGAATTGAGAATGGAGGAAAAGGATCAAGGAGAATAGAGGGGATTAAAGGGAAATATGAGTTTAATTATGGACACATTAATTTCTAGATCTCTGTGAGACATTTTGGTAGATAAACTAATGGGCAGGGATCCTGTCTCTGTAGCCCTAGTACCTAGCCAGGGGTAAGTGCTCAACTAAATTTATGTTCAGATCACCCCTTTTTTCTAAATCTTTGACGGTTTTCTTACTGCCTTGAGATTAAGGACTTATATTTAAGACCTTTCATAAGTTGGACCCAGTCAAATTTTCTAGCCAGTATTCTCTTATACAAACTGACTGCTATAGTTCAACTAGCCTTGTTTGTACTTTTCCCATACCTTTTATTTTTCTGTCTTTAGTTCATATGGCCTCTTTCTTTTTCCTTCATCCTGTCTTCATGGCCTACTTCAATCCCCATTCCTCATTTATAAAACAGGCATATTTGGACCTACTTTTAGAGTTTTAGTGAGGATTAAATGAGTGACTACTGTGTGAAGTGCTTGCAGTAGTGTCTGGCGTAGAATTATGTGCTCAGTAAATGTTGTAGTTGTTGTTACCCACTACTACTACTACTTCTTCTACTGTTACTACTTCCTTCTCTTCTTTTTGCTCTGCTGTATGAAATATGGACACCAAGTTTTAGGAATTCTGTAACCTACATGCTTCTTTAATATAACTTTTCTTCATTCTCACTATCTAAAATTAGTTCAGGACCCCAATTCTTTCTTTCTTTCTTTTTTTTTTTTTCTGGCTGCATTGGATCTTCGTTGCTGCGTGCTGGTTTTCTCTAGTTGCGGCGAGCGGGGGCTACTCTTCCTTGTGGAGCACGGGCTCTAGGCACATGGGCTTCAGTAGTTGTGGCTCGTGGGCTCTAGAGCGCAGGCTCAGTAGTGTGGTGCACGTGCTTAGTTGCTCCGCGGCCTGTGGAATCTTCCCAGACCAGGGCTCGAACCCGTGTCCCCTGCATTGGCAGGCGGATTCTCAACCACTGCGCCACCAGGGAAGCCCAGGACCCCATTTCTTACAGTTGCCCTCAAACTGGTCTCATTGCCACCCTTCAGTCTATCCTCTAGTCTTCTCCCAGAGTGATATTTCTCTTAAAGTGAGTGTGATCATGTTAGTCCCTGCTTTAAATCCTATGATGATTCTTACTACTTTCAGGATAAAGGTCAAAGTTTTCATCTGTTACTCTTCTCCATCTGGCCCCCTGCTTGCCTTTCTAGTTTTATCATTATTCATGTATGACATGCTCCCATCGTCCCATCCAGCCATTTTGCATTCCATTCTACCTTCTGCAAGTGCCATATTCTCACGCTCTTCCTTCCTTTTGGTCTTGTGTTTCCCTCTGCCTGGAACAGGCTGTTCTATCTGGCTAATTTTTAGTTGTTTTTTGAAATACTGCTGGAAGAAATGCGTCCTTATGTTTTGAGGGTTTGCTATGACTTTGTCACAGGCTAAATTTTAGAGCCCATCTTCTGAATTTATAACGTTTCTAAGTTCAGTTGAACAAATACTTAATGGACGTTTCCTATATGACATGTATTGTGTTAAGTACAGGGAAGGTATAAAAATAAGACATAAATGACCCGTTTTTAACAACTTTAGAATCTAATGAGGAGAAATCAACTGGGAAGAATAATCATTCATTTTCTTTGCTGTCTCTCCCAGTGGACTATGAACACTCTAAGGGAGATGACCAAAATGGAGATTTAAGTGAATTAATATCAGGTTGCAGAAATTTTTCTGAGGGTAAAAGCCTAGATCCAGATAGACAAGCATGGTTATAGTCCAAGCATGAGAACTCTGACTGAGATCACCTGGCCTAGTTTCTCTTGCATGATTGTAATTTCCACCCCCATGATTTAGTACAGTGAATATGGACACAAGCTTATCATTTTTAAGCTAAGTTTTCATTTCAGATCATAATTTTTGTAGACTAGCATATATATAAATAAAAAATACTCATGATTAAATTTGATTTTTAATATCCCTTAAATGTTGTAAATAGAGAAAGTTGAGAGTTTTAATTTTCTGGAAGTATGTATACTCCTAAATTTTTAAAATTAAAATTAAACATAGCACTACAGTAACTCCTACATAAATTTCTGCTTACTTGTAATGAAAATATTAAATAAGATAAATTTGCATTTGCATATAATCAATATTATAAAACAAGAATTATCTAACATAATTTTTTTAATATTTAAATTCATTTATTTGTTTTATTTTTGGCTGCGTTGGGTCTTTGTTGCTGCGCACGGGCTTCCTCTGGTTGCTGCGTGCGGGGGCTACTCTTTGTTGCGGTGCACAGGTTTCTCACTGCGTGGATTCTCTTGTTGCGGAGCATGGGCTCTAGGCTCACGAGCTTCAGTAGTTGCAGCACGCAGGCTCAGTAGTTGTGGCTCATGGGCTCTAGAGTGCAGACTCAGTAGTTGTGGCACACTGGCTTAGTTGCTCCGTGGGCATGTGGGATCTTCCCAGACCAGGGACCAGGGCTCGAACCCGTGTCCCCTGTGTTGGCAGGCGGATTCTTAACCACTGCGCCACCAGGGAAGCCCCTGTCTAACATAATTCTAATAACTCTCATTTTAATGAAAAAGAAGGCAATCTAATGGTAAATAAGGTATTTCTATGTAGATCGCATAATTATAAAAAAACAGAAGCTATAATTTGGATGGAAGACAGAAAAATCTACCAAAATTCTTGTGAAAATGTAATTCTAGTGGCTCACGTAGCTTGCATCTGTTTTCCTGATTATTGGTCTAGTGGTTTTCCTGGTAGTCTAGGTGGGTTTGTGTTAAGCAGTCTGTGACAAGATGTTTGCTTGAGAGAAGATTGGCTGGCATTAGGAATATTGTCTGAAAACTCAGCTTTTGCTTAGTTGGCATGTTCTCTAACCAACCTATTAACTGGAGTGCTACTCAACTCAAGGAGGTAGTAGGTTTATTATTGTAAATATTTTTAAAGTCTTGAGCAAAAGAAGACTAATTAGATTTAATGTGTGGGTTTGCACATATATAAACAATCTGCCTATTTATGCCCAAGAAATAGCTTGATGAAAAGCCATTGTCATCCAGTAAAATATTTTTCTTGTCTAAAATATGTTGAAGGATTTTTAAAATAGGAGAATCAAATTAATACTAAGAATTAATATAAGTAGTTTTTAGTTCTAAAACTTTATCTCATTTAAAACTCAAAACAGGGGACTTCCCTGGTGGTCTGGTCGTTAAGACTTCGCCTTCCAGTGAAGGGGGTGCGGGTTCAATCCCTGGTTGGGGAGCTAAGATCCCACATGCCTCGCGGCCAAAAAACCAAACCATAAAACAAGCAATATTGTAACAAATACAATAAAATACTTTAAAAATGATCCACATCAAAAAAATCTTTAAAAAAAAAACTCAGAACAATTCTATGAATAAATTTTCCAAAGGAATCTAAGGTTCAGAGAGAGAAACTAGGCTTAAATCATAAAGCTAGAGGAAGTAGCAGAGCCAGAATTAAAATTCAGTCTTCTGGTCTCCAAGTCCAATATGTTCTTGTTTGCTGTATAGTGTGACTTTAAAACATTTTTGAGTGGTAACAGATACTACCGTTTTCTCTAAATGAATCCTCGTAAAGAATTAACCCTAATTCTTTTTTTACTGCCACCAGTTATAAAGACTGATAACTGACATAGTCTTTTTCTCACTTAAGGTAGTTTTATCCTGTAGATGCCTTAGCTGCTAATTAAAATTTCTTTTTCATTGGGTATCTTCTTCATCTCATAAACTCCTAAAGGTGAATTGTCTCCCACAGTGCTGCCTTTATGTCGAGTCAACAACATGGCTTGCTGTATGCCAGGTTCTTTAGCAGTTAACTAAGAAGGGATTTCAATCTCATGTATATTAATTGAGCATAAAGGATTGTGTTGAGACAACTGTAAAGATGATTAAAATACCTTTACACCTTAAATATCTCATTTTCTACTAAACTAGTACCCAGAACCTTCTTATTTTCTTGCTGTGCTAAACTTTCTAGTACATCATTTTTCTTAGCTGTAAAATTAAACAGTATACTTGAGAGGGTACTTTTTTTTCTTGAAACAACTTGTTTTCCTCAGATCTATAAAATGAAAGGAAAATATTTAATCTGTATAGCAAGATAATATTATATACTTATGAGATATTTTCTGTATTGTGTAGAGATAGAGATTGGAAGTGGACTATGTAAAAAAAATCTACTTTTATATTGTAATTCTTATACTTTTTTTCCCCATCTTTCCCCTTAGATTTCCTTCATGGATACATTTTCATAGCATTATTATGTGATGTGAGAAGTTTTTTTTTTTTTTTTTTTTTTGAAGTAACATGGATTTTATACTACAGAATCAAGAGATTGGCTTTATAGGAAAAATTGAATTATAAAAAGTGGTACGGGTTTTTATAGATAACCATGACAACATCCCATATGAATGGGCATGTTACTGAGGAATCAGACAACGAAGTAAAAAATGTTGATCTTGCATCACCAGAGGAACATCAGAAGCACCGAGAGATGGCTGTTGACTGCCCTGGAGATTTGGGCACCAGGATGATGCCAGTACGTCGAAGTGCACAGTTGGAACGTATTCGGCAACAACAGGAGGACATGAGGCGTAGGCGAGAGGAAGAAGGGAAAAAACAAGAACTTGACCTTAATTCTTCCATGAGACTTAAGAAACTAGCCCAAATTCCTCCAAAAACTGGAATAGATAACCCTATATTTGATACAGAGGAAGGAATTATCTTAGAAAGTCCTCATTATGCTGTGAAAATATTAGGTAAGTAAAAACAGTAGAATAATAGAAAATGTTTTGCTTTTGTTTCTCTTGCCTTAACACAAATGTGTATAGGAAGGAGGAGGGATATAAGAGAATGTAAGTAATAGCAATTTGAATTCAGACCAAGATCAGTTCCTTTCTCGGAAAGGCCATATGACCATTGTTTTCTGTTAGCCATGTAGAGCTAAAGCACATATCCTAAATGTTCAGTCACTACAACATAATTTTTGTATCTAATCTTTGAATTAAAAATTTCTGTATGAGGCTTAACTTTTAAAACCTTGAAATTCACGTTTTATTTCAAACTCAAACTTTTATATCAAAATTACTGAAAAGTAGTTTTCAGATTTTGAATTTCTGATTTCCTTAAGGTTTGTAAAATAGTAATAAAATTAATATATGTAGCTTAACATTGATTTGATTTTCTTTAATTAATGGCTGTTAATGAGAAGAACTGGTGCTATTCCTATGGCATAATACACATAAAACATGGCTTAAAAGTCCCTATACTAACTATTCCCAAATTTCATTTTGTGAAGAAAACAAAAAAACTAGTGCCATGAGATATTAATAGATATAAATAAAAAAGAATTCTGTGATCAAATAAATTTTGAGAACACTGGGTTAAATAAGTTAAACAGCTTCTTATTACAGTACTTCTTGTAGCTTTAGAATCTAATAGGCATTATGAATCTATAAGAGAAATTGATGTCAAATGTGTTTCCAAACTTAAAATATTTCATAATTGAACTTACTGCCCTCTCTTCTTACACACACACAGGAGAGATTCCTGAACTAGTGTCAGTGGTATACATTAACTTGTGTTCCCTTAAAACCAGGCTAACTAAAAGAAAGTATTTTATTTCTTAGTGGTTTATTATTTATAGATGTGAAAAGAGAGACACTTCACTTTTCTATGGAAGGAGAGGGTTTTTGTTGTTGTTGTTTTGCCATTTATTTAAGTGTTTATTGAATCCTGTACTAGATGCTGTAGCAAACAGCTTTCTGTTTAGTACCCACAGTAGTCCTGTTAACAGGGCTCTGTAATATCCATTACAGAAGAAGAAATTGAACCTCAGTTAAATCACTTGTGTAAGACTCCATGCTAAGTGGTAGGGCCAAGTTTGAATTTGCCTAATCTGGATATGCAGTTGATGTACTGCAAAGAACAGAGGGTTTGAGTGGAGACTGATATCCAGCCTGCTCTTCACTCAGTAGACCAGAGCTTTGGCTACCAAGAGTGGAACACCTTTTTCTGATTTACTCAAAGGTACCATATGTACTATCTCTCTGTATATAGTATACCATATATATTAAATCTATATATATAAAGGTACCATATATACTGTATATGGTATATACACCATATATACTAAATCTAGTCTAGAACAGTTTCTACTTTATCACAACATCTGCTTCTTTTCTTTGCTATACATTTACTAAGGATCCACATTTCTTGACAGAAAGCAGTGTGCATACTTCTCTGTGATTTAAGAAATCACAGGTGTGTTCAGTCATAGTGAAGTCTGCTAAATGCCTTCAGATGAAAGGCATTATAGTGAAAACAGAAAGATTACATATTTTTTAAAATACATTTATGTGAAGGAATTTTATGCTCTTTTTTCCTAAGAGTTTTGTTAGAGTAAAATTATTTCATTCCCCATTGCCTCTTATTGGCCTTCATCTCCTACCACTCCATTATTTTTTATTAAAATATTCTGTAAATATTCTCTGTGACTTGGAGAAAGCTTACATTGTAACATATCCAACCCAAGCCTGGATTGAGTCTTCTGGGTTTCTGTTTAAATTTCTTTAAAGATTAATGTTATTTGTCCATTTGCTTTAATTGAATCAGGCATAAAAGTCCATCTAATAGACAATATTCGTGTAATCTCCATGAGGAAGCAAATACAGCTTAAGCCAGATTCACTTAGGGAATTTTTATTTATTTTTTTACCTAACCACAGAAAATTGGAGACCATTTCTCTTAAATTTTTTGCTTTTTCCTATTTCTTTTTGTATGCTGCTTGGTTAAACTTTCTACAGCTATAGATTAAAGCACAGATATATTTTCTTCCAACTTGCAGTCCAGTGTGGTTTTAAAAATTATCTTTGTGCAATCTTTGAATGTAAGGCTGTTTTACATATTTTATTTTAAAGTAATTTGAAATGTATTACCAGGTATCTGTAAGTCATTTCTTGGATAGGAGAATGTTTCATATTTTGAGAAATAAGTGATAGATTTAATTTTAATACACAACACAAATGTGTTAAGTGTAGGAAACGTGAAAAGTTATCGTAAGTTATAAGGTTGTTATTGTCAGTCAAATCTTCAGTTTTTGGATATACTCAGTTTTAAGTGTTCATTTTAAAATGAAGTATATTAGCTTTGTATCAGACATTTTTTTTTCCTGTTTATAATTTGCTAACACATCAGACTACAACAGTACTCCCTTAAAGTTGTATGAGTCTCCCTGCCAGTGTTTTGATTAATACACACATGCCAGGAGACAACTTCTCAGCCTTTTTCACAGCCAGAAACAGCAACCTTGTTTTAAATGAGGGAAGGATGGGGCAACTGATTTATTTCTTTGAGAGGGAGCCTTCAGTTTCCAAATGATACATCATCATTTATCTGTGAGTAGAGGAAATTCTCCTTAAAGAATTGAAAATGTGATTGGAAAGGTTAGATACTTTATTTATCTGGGTGGTGGTTTTTAATGAACGTATTTATAAATTTGGCACTGTATAATAATAAAAATGCAGGGATGGAATTAATAGAAAATATTCAGAAAGGATAAACTGAATTTTCTTGTTTAAAAGCAGTTAGAATCTTATTGAAAATTAGAAAATAGTGATGTGGAAATTTCAGATGAATAATTAATATTAGTAGTATAAATTATAAGAATTTTGATATATTAGGGAGGCTTTCCTTAAAATTTGCAGGAGTTATTCAAACTTGCTTTGCTACAAATAAAATATCATTGTCTTGTTCTCTTTCATAAGTAAAGCAAGCTACCTTATGAGAAAAATTCTGAGAAAAGAGCAGAATGCAGGTAGGATGAGGTAGAGTAGGATCATCTTCAGATGTCTTTAGATTATAGATTTCACTGTTTGATTGATTTTTATAGTCAAAGATAAGTAATTTTGGGCCAGGATTTTGGACAAGTAAATATAGTAGACAGAACATTTAAAGGGAATAAACTAAGAAACATTGCTATCTATCATAGATGTCACTGTATGATTATCACACTTTTGAAGAGACCTTAGGAAAGGCACACACACCCACCCATCACACAACCATGGTGACCTATCTGTTTTGTGGCTATAAGGAGATTCTTGAAATTTGTGATTAGGGGCTTTCTGATTTACACCAGATGCTACTAGTGTTAAGAAAAAATAAAAAAGAGACACCAATGGGAAGAAAACTAGGATGAATAAAATATTTTCATAATATTAATAATACCATGTTTCAGTCTTTATTAGTATCTACATAGTTTTTGCCAGGTGTCTCTGAATATTCAAACTTTTAAGTCAAGAGTATTCTTGTGTTTGATGTTATAAAATAAAATATTTCTTCCACATTTGTTTCTGATGTTATTTGACTTTTGATTGACCGTGGGAAATGCTGGAATTTTGCTGGATTGTGATAAACTTTTTTTAAGATTGGCTTTTAAAATAAAGTTTATTTAAAGACAACAAACAAAATTCCAGTGCCAATAAACCTTGAGTTCATACGTTTCTGAGAAGTTAATTATTCTTGCTATTAAATTTTTCCTCAACTGCTATAGATATTTCCAAACTTTATTAGCCATTCTTTGAGAATTTTTTTTTTTCTGGAAGTGAAATGATTAGACCTATTGGTATTATGTTTAATGTTTAAAAGGTTGGGACATTTGACGATTTTTTGATTTGTTCAGATTGCTAAAATTAGAACTAACCTAAAATAAAGATTAAGAAATTCATTAGAATATGTGTATAGTCATGTAATGTTTGGTTATTAAATATGCATAATGCTACTGAAAAATAATTAACTGCTATACCATTTAGTCTTTGACACAATGTGTCAAAACTTCATTCCACCTATTAAGTATTAATCGGTTTTAACTTTTTCCCCTTGCAAAGACTTGCATCATTATATGTTCAGAAATGCATGATATCATTGCATATTGGTACAGGGATGCCTGGAGTCAAATGTAGAGTTTAAATACTTTTTACCTTCACTTGCTATTGACCTTTGACAAGTTACTTAAGTTTCCTGAGGCTCAGTTTCTGTATTTTCTTGAGGACCAAGTGAAAACACATATATAAACATGTTGCACATTGTAAGTTTGACTAAAATTTAACTTTTGTAAGGACCAGAAGCTACCAGAGATCATCTAACCTTTTAGTCCATGAAATTAGTTTGTGGATCTTAACCAGTAATTTTTTATTTCATTTTTTAAAATAACAGCTTTACTATACCATAAAATTCACTCTTTTGAAGTGTACAATTCATGAGTTTTTAGTACATTCACAAGATTGTGCAGCCATCACCATTATATAGAGTGTTTCCATTACCTCAGAAAGAAACTCTGGACCCATAAGCATTCACTCTCTATTCTCTCCTCCCCCTAACTCCTGACCACCCTAATCTACTTTCTGTGTATTTGTTTATTTGGGACATTTCATCTAACTGAATCATACAGTATGTGACTTTTTGTGACTGGTTTCTTTTCACATAGCATAATGTCTTCAGGGTTCATCTGTGTTGTAGTATGAACCATTACTTCATTCCTTTTTATGGCTGAATAATATTCCACTGTATGGAAATACCATGTTTTGTTTATCCATTCATCTGTTGGTGGAATGTTTGGGTTGTTTCTACCTTTTAGCTATTGTGAATGGTGCTGTTACAAATATTCACATATAATTTTTTGTTTAAATATCTGTTTTCAATTCTTTGGAGTATATACCTAGGAGTGGAATTGCTGGATCAAATGGTAATTGTGTTTTAACTTTTTGAGGAACTGCCATATTTTCCCCAGTACCTGCACTATTTTACCTTTTCATCAGCAGCATGAGAGGGTTCTAGTTTCTGTACATTCTTGCTTCTATTTGTTATATCAATATGTCTTTTTAATTTTAGCCATCCTATCAACCAGTAATTTTTTTAAGAACTAGAAAAAAATAGAAGATATTAAGGTATATTATATTGCACATAAGTATTTATAAATTTTTATTTCAAATAGGGATGTATATACTGGGTTGAGAAATTTAAAAATACACATTTTTAATGGATCACTAACGAAAGTTTGAGAAATAATATCCAAGTCAAACCCACTCATTTTATAGAAAGGCCCAGAGACTTGAGATGGATTTTCCAGTGATATATATTGCAGCTAATAAGTGATCCAAGCCATAACTAGGACCCAGGTATTCTGCCTTCAAATTTGGGTCTTTTTCTTGCTCACCAAACTCATTTAAGTTTTGTCCAGAGAAAAATCATGAAGCTTTTGTACTTGATTGAATAGTAGTCATTTCAATGATATTTTTCCATTGTCTTACCTTTAGGGCTAAGGTTTTTGCTCTGCCATCTCTCTCAACTATCTTTGCTTGTGTGCTTGTCTAGAATTTCTTTTTAATTTGTAACCCAATTTTTTAATGATTAATTACTGTTCAGGGTGTTTCATGAGCTTCTTGTTATTTTTAATAAATGCACTTTAACCTAGTCCACTGAAAACCAAAACTCTGAGATCTGAATTTTATGTCCTTAAATTTAAAAAGAAAAAAAGAAAAAGGAAAGACAACCCATCCCTGCTTTAGCAAAGATTTCCTAAATGAACATTCGAATTTTGATTCAGTGGATAGATGTACTGGAAACTGGTATAATCTCCTCATACTCAATACTATTAAGTTCCTCATCTGAATAGTCAATTTGACTGTACAGTTTAGGGGAAAAGAAGAAATCTTTAAAAGTTTTCAGGAAAAAGTCATGAAGTTGGTTGAAATATAGAAATTTCTGAGGATAGGTTAAAAGAATTGGTATTATTTAAGCAATGAAATGGAAGAATATTAATGCTAGAATAGATATGTAGAAACTGTTTTCATGTGGGGTAAATGATAGCAGTAAGTGAAAATAACAAAGCTAATCCAAGGTAGATGGTTATCTCCATTGCTTTGAAAGATCTCCAGAAACGGAGATTCCTTAGCATCCTTGAGTAATTTTATTGTTTACCCTTACTGCCAAACAATTCTCCAGGGTCTTGGGTGTTTGAAGATAGAATTTTCAGATAGAGCAACTCTTGGTGATTGCTTTCTGTTGCCCATTTTAGAGTTTTCATTCTTTTATATTTTAGGCAGCCAGGAGAGGGCCAAGGGGAGAGGAGAGTGTTAAGGGGGTGGATTTGTAGGCTGATATGTGTGTTTGTATTTATCTGATTAATTGTATCCCCAAACCAAATGTAAGTGATTTTTCTTGCTTTTAGATAATATGTCCTCTCTTTTAACATAAATAATCAAGATTTAACTGTTGTATGAAACGTTAGAGGAGATGGGAAACTTAAAACAATGTCTACTGAACATCAAATAAGAGGAAATAGATCAAATTGCAGGACATGGCATTTGAACTAGATACAAAGAACTTGCTTCTAGGGAAGTTGCTACAGACTAGAGTTTATCACCAAAGCCAGATTTGCCATGCCTGCCTTTGCCTTCCCCTCAGCACAGTGTCTGTCCGCATTTCTCTCTTCCCTCCATCCTCCCTTGTTCTGGGTACTGCTCTTCCTCAGTACCCCCTTCTTTGTTCACTCCCCACTCTACACCTGTGTCATTCTTTCTCGGTAGCCCTGTGTTCCTTATTTATCTCTCTACTTCTCTGTCCATGTGGTTCTTTTTCCTTGTGCCTGTTGTGTCTCTGTGTATGGGAATGGGGAAGGGAGGCTCTGATCTCTGTATATGGGGAGTCTCTGTTCTCTCTATAGTCTGTCCTCTCTTTGTTGTCTATCTTCATCAT
Source organism: Balaenoptera ricei (assembly GCF_028023285.1). Taxonomy (NCBI): domain Eukaryota; kingdom Metazoa; phylum Chordata; class Mammalia; order Artiodactyla; family Balaenopteridae; genus Balaenoptera; species Balaenoptera ricei. Next base: position 153,684,859 of record NC_082640.1, read on the forward strand.
TATTAGAGAAGAGGGTACATATTTGACAGGATGGATTTAGCTGCATCTGATTAGATTTTTCAAATTTCCTCTGGAATTGCACAGAATTTCGAAGAACTTAGGTGGTTTTCGTTTAAGTGGCACGTAATCTAATTACTACATCATACAATGGAACATTTCTTATGTGTAGAAAATTTGCTGTTTTGCATAAAATGTTCTTGTAAAATGCTTTTAAAGATATACCATATAGAAACAAAGTTTTTTAAACCGACAGCAAAATACCTTTTGAAATTAAGAATTTTTATATGAAACTAAAATGAACGTGTGTCAGAATGAGAATCCCAGAGTTGATATTGCCAACAATTATTTTTCACTATGACATCATACTTAATATCAAAGAAAAGACCTTTTGTCAGAATTCCATTCAGAATTTTCCAATAAAATTTATCATAATCAGTATTTTAAGACTAATGCGATAGGTATTTTTTGCTTTCTATGTGACCTTAAAACTTTATTGGGCAGAGGCAGCATCATTTTTTATTTTTTTTATTTTTATTTTTTAGCATCATTTTAAATTTCCATTAAATTGATAAACCCTCTGATGAAATTCATGTCTTTATAAATAAGTTTATATCATTTAGTGTTTCATATTTTCTTTTACATATTTGTTTCAGCTATATATGGTTTAATCCATATCTTCTTGTCAAGCTATATATTTATATTTAATGAAGTCTTAAAAACTCTGAGTGTCTGGTAACTTAATCTGTTCTCTTTGTTCATTAAACATTTGTCATGGAAACATACTTGAACCTGAAGCATGAGAGTACGTGGGGAGCTTTTCTGCCTAAGAATACTATCTGGAAGATTTCCCAGCTAAATTGGCCATGAAAGCAGATATGGAATTTATCTGAAAACTGCCCATTTAAATCATAAGTTATCAATTTTGCTGAACTACTTAGTTACCCAGGCTAGTGCTACACTATCAAAGATGTTTTTACAGTATTTCTCAACAAGATACATAGGCTCTACATTCACAAGAATTGCAGTTTTGGTTTCTTTTGCTGAACTTTCACAGTGTACTGCCTAGCATACTATTGTGATGTTAGAGTTGAAATAAAATACTCTGAGAAAATATTTGAAGCATAAGACACTTGGTTAAAATAGCAGAAATAAAATGCAACAGTATTATAAAAGTAGCATTTGGAGGGTGTATTATATGTGTGAACATGTACAAACACAGTTAACTAGAGGAAATTCTTCCTCCATGTACATGGTAAAATAGAATGTGTAAGCTCCTCTAAATACTAGTCAGTGTACATTGCATGCTACTATATTGAGCAGAAAGACACTTCAGGACAGCTTTTCTAAAGCAGATAAATGACATGTCACAATCAAGCCCTAAAATCTAAAAAAGAAAAAAAAATTATCTTTTTTTAAGCCCTTGGTATGGCAGAAAAAGCACTGCCTTAGAAGTTCAAAAAGATTCTTCACCCAGGTGCCATTTTTCTGTATGACTTCATTCTCTCCATCTGTAGAGATTTGCTCTGAACTATGTATGTCTCAGGTTTTGGTGGGTTTTTTTAAATTGGGAAAAGTTTCTCAGATTTTATGAGGATTAAATAAAATAGTATATATGTATATATGCCTGTAATACAGATACTGTTCTATGTCTTTCTATTCAATATTGGCAGTGACCAGTGTGTAATTCAGGCCAAATACATATTTGTAGTTTTTCAACTACAAATAACGGGTTGGTGATATTTCATTGTGAAAGCTGAGCTTAAGTGCAAATGATCTCAATTTAGTCTGGCAACATTGATTAATGCAATAAGTCTGGAGACAACTCCTAAAAAAAGATAATTTCAGTGAAAACAGTTTTTACTAATTAAAACAACAGAATGTGAATAGGACTTCGTAGAGGTTAGTGAATTTGTAAAGGATGATAATTAACAAGTTTAAATTGGTCTTGATGCTAACCTACAAAATTTGAACCTTAAGCCCAGTTAAAGTTGTTATTTCTGGCACTTGTCATGGTCCTTAAGTTCTCCCGATAGTCTTTACTTAAGTAGATAGATACTAAGTCAACAGCCTCTTTGGGACTCAGTTGTATTGTTCTTCTGCTTTCAGCCTTCCTATTCCTATAGATCTTATCTTGGTCCCTGATCTGAGAGAAAGACATTTCCAGTTTGACCCTGAGATTTTTTTTTCTTTTCTGGATTTTAAACTGTCCCGGATGGTCTTTATGTCTTTAGAATTCCTCAGTATGAACACAATATGAACAAATTGACCAGATTTACTCTTTCTCTGGAACCTGTATTCCTTACCTAACTTCCTATCAACACGAGAAGCCTACTGATTTCTTAGAATTTATTTTTTCTTTTTTTTTTGGCTGCATTGGGTCTTCATTGCTGCACGTGGGCGTTTTCTAGTTGCGGCGAGCGGCACGCAGGCTTCAGTAGTTGTGGCACGCGGGCTCAGTAGTTGTGGCTCGTGGGCTTTAGAGCGCAGGCTCAGTAGTTGTGGCGCAGGGGCTTAGTTGCTCCGCGGCACGTGGGATCTTCCCAGACCAGGGCTCGAACCCGTGCCCCCAGCATTGGCAGGTGGATTCTTAACCACTGTGCCACCTGGGAAGCCCCTCTTAGAACTTTAAAGCAATCATCCCTTTTGGATTAACCACAAAATTTCCTGTTGCCTGTCTGTGCTGCATCTCAGCTGTTAACTGATCTCCTGAAATAAGGCCATTCTCCAGTTTTATCTCTCATTAAGCCATCCCTAGTTTAGATTACCCTACCTTACTTTTCCTATTTCCTTGCTGGCTTATGACTACAGTATTTTATTTGTGCATAAAATATTCTAAAAATGAAAATTATATGCTGTGTTTACTACGGAAGTAAGAGAGAGCAACAAAAGGAAATACTGAATAGTTGCAAAGGAGGAACTAGAATAACTATAAAGCAGACACAAAAATTCAACATAGCAATCAGGGTTATTTAGTATAGAAGAAAATAGGTGTGAGTGCTTTAGTTATTCCCAAGTATATTATGTCTTAAAATATTACAATAACTGCTGTTAATATGGCCTGTAAGTCATTGGTTCTTAACCAGAAGGGTACATAGTCAACTTTAAAATATATGTATAAAATTAAAGAAGACACAGGAGATTCTGATTGTGTTTGAGGTAGAACTCAGGACATAAATATCTTTGTAAATTTCCTTAGTGATTCTCATAAATATCCTTGATTAAAAACCATTGTTCTGATATAGCAAGAAAATTTATTTAGTACATTCTGCTTAAGACTGCAGGGATATTTATATAATCTCTGTAATTCTAGTCATTAAGGAAAAAAAATCTAGTAGAAAAATGGTCAAAAGATAAGGAGAAAATCGATGAAAGAAGAAATATAAGTGACTGTTAACCTTGTGAAAATACATTAAACGTCACTACTAGACAAAGAAATACATGTTTTCCTAACCAGATCACCAAAAGTGAAAATTTTGGGCTGTTTGTAGAAACAAGCACTCAAGTTCTTTGGTGGTAGGAGTATGAGTTAGTACAAATCTGTAGGGCAGTTTGGCAATATGTATCAAAGTTTTAAATGTTTTTATTATTTGATAAGTAATTTTATCCTAAGAATTTATTCTAAAGACATTGGAAAATATCAGATTACAAAACAACATTTACAATGTGACCTCTGTGGTTAAGATCAGCATTTTTTACAAGTCTGAAAGGCTATATATAGAGAGTATAACAAAATAATACCAGTAGTTATAGCTGAGAGGTATGACTTCAGATAAAAAAAATTTTTTTTAATGTCAGTATTTTAGTATCTGTGGATGGCTTTGGTACACAGAGATTATGTAGGAGTTCCTTTGTCTCTAACATTTTAAATCCCCCTGGGCTTGAAGAGACATAGTAGGGAGTTTGTTACCTTCTGGGCTGTCTAAAGTTGCTTATTGATTTCATTCAACAATGAGATCCGGAAGCTCCTGATTTTCTCATTGCCCTGACAACCAGGCTGAGCCCCTTTAAACAATTACTGAAATTTTATACAGAAGTCTCTTTATCCACTCAGAAAGTCTATAGTCTCCTTAAGATTGTAGTCAATTACCTTAACTACTTTGTTGGTTTTGTAATTCTTTTTCCTTTTAAGATATTTAAATGTTTTCCTGTTTTGCTCTAAAGATACTTTAAGGCTATTGAATTCTTTATACTCAGGGAATTCTTTATACACTTAGGTAATTCTGTGGTAACTTCTTCGAATTTAATGAAATCTGACACTCCATATTCTTCCCCCACCCCAGCTTTATTGAAGTATAGTTGGCAAAAAAATTTTATATATCTAAAGTGTACAATGTGATATTGTGAAATATTTACTACAATTAAGTTGATTAACACATCCATCACCTCACGTAGTTACCTTTTGTGTGTGTGGTGAGAATGCTTAAGATGTACTCTCAGCGAATTTCAAGTATACAATACAGTATTATTGACTGTAGTCACCATTGCTGTCCATTAGATCCTCAGAACTTATTCACCTTAAAACTGTGACAGTTTGTACTCTTTGACCAACATCTTTAAATTTCCCCTGTCTGTATTCTGTCTACTCTTGTAGATAACATTAACTTATGGTTAAATTCTGGCTATTTCTCAAGTTTTATTTAGCTCTGGATCACAACTTCTTAGGTCATTCAAATGACAGTTTTGACTTTCAAATTTTTTTCTAGTTTTTTGGTACATTTTAAATTACTAAAGAGCATATATAATTTTTATAAGGAGAACTAAAGCTGTTTTGATTTGGGGGGAAAAGATAGGGAACTTCAGAATCAACAGAAGAGCTATTCTAACCTATAAAATATTTAACAACTGTTAACTAGTAGGATACAAGATAAATAAGAATCAGTAACTTTTCTGCAGGCCCTGTGTGAAGAAAACTAACAGAAAGACTTAAACCAAGAGGTTTTTTGCTTTTTTTTTTTTTAATGTGACTGCATAAGACACAGATATACACAGATACTATCTACTGAAAGTTTTTCCCAGAATCATTTACAGTTTTAATTTTAGTCAGCATCTCAATAGGTTTTTCTTTCTGGATGAATAAGAAATAGAGAGTGAGGTGGTATCTTAAAAATGATTCTGTAGCTCATTTGAAGTCAAGACATTTTTGAAAAAGTAATGAGCAAGTATTTGTCATATCAATATGAGCAAAAACTATAATACTATTATAAGAAGATTGTGGTTCTGATAGACCAGTGGACTAGAAACAGACCCTGATGTATGTAAGAATTTGATGATATCATAAATCAGTGGAAAAGGAGGGATTATTCAATAAATGGTGTTAGAATAATTGGTTAACCATTTGGAAGAAAAGAAATGAAGTTAAAATTTCCCCTCAAATCTATAACAAAATTCCAGATAGATTGAAGTTAACTACAGAATAGAAGCCATTAGAAAATTTAAATGTAGGTAAACATTTAATGACATAGGGGAAGGAGTTTATAAGCATAGACAGTGAAAGAAATCACACAGGGAAAGGTGGATCATTCTTAACACATAACAGCCGAAAACTTCTACAATAAAGGTACCACAAATGCAATTAACAGATGGAAAAATTAGAAAACTATTTCCAGCAAATGTGACAAAGTGTATACATGTGCACATATCTACCTCTTGGGGGTCAGAGAAGAGATAAACTGTGGTTCTTAACCATTTTGGGACAACCCTCTTCCAGAAAAATGTGTGTGCTGCACACGCACACTAATGGGAACGTGCGTACGTACACATGCCCCAAATTCTCAGTAAAATTTTAGGAGACTCACATGTTCATAGGAGTTCTATGAACCACAAAAGAAGTGCCTGAGTAAACCTCAACCTCCCTGTTAAAGAAATGGAAGGTTTTTAAAAATGGTAATTTTGAATATTGGTAAAAATATTGGTAATGGGATATAAATTAGTAAAACCTCCCTAGAAAACTTTTTGGCTTTTAAAATGTCAGAATCTTATTTAAAAATTCTGTTTCTTGGAATTATTTTAAGAAACATCAGAATCTCAGACATTTTTACCGTACATAGCAGTGATCATTATGTACAGAAATGCGCATTACTTATACTAGCAAAAAATTGGAAGCACCCTGAATGCTCAACTTAGTGTAATGGTTATTATAAGTTTTAGTTTAGACATATAATAGAACATCATGGAGCCATTATAAGGTTTTTAAAGACTGTTTGGTGATGTGGGAAAACAATTAAAATGTCCTGTTAAATGAAAAAAGGAAATGCCATATGATTTTTTTTAAAGTTGTTTCTAAGTGATGGGACTATTGGTGGTTTTAAATTTTTTATTCATTTATGTATTCTATCCCTCATTTATTTTTATAGTGATATGTATTAGTTACATAATTAAAACACTCTTGAAAAAAATGTTATTCTGTTGTATAATTTTTAAAGTCTTACTTAAAAATCAGTAAAATGACAATGACACTCAAAAATATTTGCAAGTTTTGTTTTTCTTGAAAACTTTAATTGTTATTGGTTCAAGAAATTTTATCTTAAAATACATGTGGAATTAAGACAGAAAATTAATTTTTGGATACCTTTTCCTTCTCCTACTAGAAGTGGAAGACCTGTTTTCTTCACTTAAACATATCCAACATACTTTGGTAGATTCTCAGAGCCAGGAGGATATTTCACTGCTTTTACAACTTGTACAAAATAAAGATTTCCAGAATGCATTTAAGATACACAACGCTGTCACAGTACACATGAACAAGGCCAGTCCTCCATTTCCTCTTATCTCCAATGCGCAAGATCTTGCACAAGAGGTATGTATTCTGAACATCTCATTGACATATACAAAGTAATTGTTAGTGATAGTAAGGCGGTGTTCTTGGAAAATGCTGGTGTGATTATAAGGTTTGTTAGAATTAATTACTGCTGCTCACGTGTTAATAATTTACTGTGTTAGGAAAAATTTGCTTATGTGTATTTTATCCTGAAAAAATATATGCTTAGTTCACAGTCAGGGCTCTGTTTCATGAAGAGAATAGCATTAGGTTTGTATATACAACTACATATTTGCATAGTAAGAGAAATATTTGTCTAAATTACTAAAGGGGAAAAATTTTAATGCTTGTAGTATAGTTTTATTTTAAGCATTATACATTATAAACTGAGAAATGAATACTGATGAGATTAAATTATATTCGATAATCAGGTATCATAAATATGTAACTTCTAAGATTTGTTACTTGTAGATATTTTGAAGTTTTTCCTCTATAGATACTGTATAGAAAGTCCAAAATAATTAAATTTTAATGTACAGTGAGAGTTTCTCATGTTAACATGCTGATATTTAAGTTCTGGTGTCTGCTGCTTGTTGATGTTTAGTGTTTAATGTGTTTTGCAAAATTTTATTTTATTTATTTATTTTAAAAAGTATTTATTTGGCTGCGCCGGGTCTTAGTTGCAGCACGCGGCATCTTTAGTTGTGGCGTGTGGGATCTTTAGTTGCGGCATGCAGGATCTAGTTCCCTGACTGGGGATCGAACCTGGGCCCCCTGCATTGGGAGCGCAGAGTCTTAACCACTGGACCACCAGGAAGTCCCTCTGCAAACATATTTTATTTATTTATTTATTTATTTATTTTTGGCTGTGTTGGGTCTTCATTTCTGTGCGAGGGCCTTCCCCAGCTGCAGCAAGCGGGGGCCACTCTTTCATCGCGGCGCGCGGGCCTCTCACCATCGCGGCCGCTCCAATTGCGGAGCACAGGCTCCAGACGCGGAAGCTCAGCAATCGTGGCTCACGGGCCCAGCCGCTTTGCGGCACGCGGGATCCTCCCAGACCAGGGCTCGAACCTGTGTCCCCTGCATTGGCAGGCAGACTCCCAACCACTGCGCCACCAGGGAAGCCCTGCAAACATATTTTAAATTGAAGGTTTTTAAAGGATGTAAGTAAGCCATCTCCTATTTTGGGGGGCTGGACATTCTGTCATTATTACAGGATTTTAAGTTATTTTGATATTATAAAAATGAATAATTCTGGAAGCCCGTCAGGTAAATCTATTTCACTGAACCCAGACACAAAACAGAAAATGGGCTGAGGGAAGGGTAGGACTTCCAGAGCTACAGACACGTAAAATAGGTTAGGAGGCACTTTTTGAATTAGCACAGAATGTATTTTCTTCATTTAGATGCTTACAGTGAGCGAAGGTCCTATGTGCAAGAGTGGCAGAGAGAAGTCTCATGTTGCTCAGGCTAGGAGTGTGACCTGGGGACCTATTCCTAGAGGGGAAATTTCCCATCTGCTAGTTAAAAGACCTAGTTGAGACCTATTCTTTGTGCTCATTTTTTATTATTGAAATTAAATATGCAGAATTTTTCATTAATAAATTATCCCTGTAGTTTTACTTATAGTTTAAATGGGTTTCTTGAAAATTCCTTATAGAGATTGAAATAGCTGACAGTACTTTGATCTTATTTATTCACAAGTATAGTGTAACTTTTATTGTGTAGGGTTGGGAGGAATACATAATAGATCATTGTAATCCTTCTCATCCCATTTAGGAGGAAGGTTTGTCCAGCTAGGTACTGGGGCTTTGTTTTGTTAAGAACAGTAGGTAGAAAAGAGAATGATGCAAGCAAGAGAGATTTAAATTGCTCCATTGGAAGAAAGTGACACAACAGAAAGGGTGGAAAGAAAGGAAAAAAAGGAGGCAACGTAGCTTTAAAGGGTTTTAGGAGTTGAGAGGCAAAGAACTAGAAGTGGCTTAAAGAGTAATGCTTTGAGAGAGAAAGAAATGGTTAAAAAGGACTTTAAAAACTCTATTTTGAATATTAGATTTAGCATAGTTAACATGTACATGGTTCACAATTGTAAAAGTATTGATTCCATATCAAGGAGATTTTCTCAAAGTTTGCTTTCACAGCCTTCAGTAATACTTGAGAATTGTATTGCTTTGGTGGTGGTGGGATAGTAGGTGATTAGTGACTTGGGGCTGAGACTGGTCTTAAAATGAGTGCAAAATGACTAACCTAGTTGGGGCAACAACATACGGTTGTGCTACAAAGTGAATGATTTCCCCTGGAGTTGTGCATGCACAACTGTGTGGCAGCCCTGACTTGACAGTGCATAACACGTGAGAAAAGGATGTACTTGGAACTCATCAAAGAAGAGTGTTAAATCTGATAACAAAATTCTGAGGGTTAAATGGACTCATTGCTTTTATTTTACAGCTGGAAAAGCTTAACAATCACCTTATTCAACCCTTCTGTTTTATGTTTCTGAATATTGAGGCCAGGTGAGGTTTTGTGACTGGGATGAGACTAACTAGGCTACTCATATGCCCATTGCCTAATTTTTTGCTTTTTAGCATTCGTAATTCCAGCTTTTTTCATATACAGTATTTAAAGGAAGAAATTACCTGATGTTTCAGTTAGTATATGATTTTTAAATGGAAATTTAATCCAAGTAAGTAAAAAAAACTCAAGGAATTTGATGAAAGAATGTCTTAACACATTAGGAAGTGTTCTTTTTTTTTATGGCATAAAATATCAGTTAAACATTAAATATCATATAATAGATAATACAGCTTCTGAAAACTTCAGAGACTAAGATCTAGATTATATCTTTGACAATCTAGGATACTCATTAATAAATGTAAAACAAGTTTTTTGATCATTAAAGTGCTTTTATCAAGAAAAGGTTGAGAACCTGGGTTTCGTTAAATGAACTTTTGCTTATCCAGTAAAAATGCAAGCCAACAGACTAGAAAATGGTATTTGATTATTTGATTTTGAGATATTGAGGTATATACGTGTATAAGTATATATATATATAACAAAAACTTGCATCCAAAAGAACTGTCGCAAATTAACAAGAAAGAGACTAAGTTTTTTTTTAATGGGCAAAGGACTTGGACAGACACTTCACAAAAAGAGGAAACCCCAACAGCCAGTAAGTATGAAAAGTTCAGCATCATTAGCTAATAGAGAAATGCAAATTAAAACAAAATGAGAGACTACTGCATAGACACCAAAACGACTAAAAAATTTTTTAAAAGACTGGCTATGTTAAATATTAATAAACTTATGGAGGAACTGAAACTCTGATAATGTGATTGGTGGAGTATAAATTGGTACTGCCACTTTGGAAAGTGTTTGGAAATGTCTGCTAAAGCTAAAGTACCTATATTTGTGACCCAACATCTTTATGTCTGGGTATGTACCTGAGAGAAATGAAAACATATCCACACAAAGGCTTAAGCATAAACGTTCATAGCAGCCAGATAATCATTAGAAGCTGGAAAGAACCCAGATGCCCATCAACCAGTGAGAATTGAGTTAGACTCTCACTGTGGAAGAAAAATGAGTTAACACTCACAATCTAATGAGAAGTACTATGATGGCAGTATGAAAAAGGTACCAAGAGCGTAATGAGATGTGCCTGCTTCAGTAAGGGTGGGGGAGAGGCAGACATGGCAGAGGAGGAGATTTGGGAGGAAGGAAGAAACAGAAAATTTAATATGCTAAGTCTTGAAGGACAGTTGGGAATTTACCTGAAAGCCCAAGAAAGAGGAAAAGCCTTTGCACTGGCAAAGGGTACAAAGATAGTAGTGACTGAGAAAGCCTGGCATATTTATTGAACAATGAGTAAGGAGTAGGATATGATTTTCAAGATAAGAGTCCAGATCCTAAAGGCCAGATAAGCCATATTAATAAGTTTAAATTTTCTTATGATGGATCCACATTGGTAAACATTTTTAAATAATTAAATTACATGAATAGATGAAAGGAGAAAACCATATGATCAACTTGATGCAGAAAAGACATCTGAAAAAAATTTAATACCTTTTCCTTGATAATGAGAATTCTTAGAAAACCAGGTACATTTTGTTAACTTGATAAAGAACAATATCAGAAACTAATAGGGAGCATCTTACCTAATGATGAAACACCCAACATGTTGCTTTTTTTTTTTTTTTTTTTTTTTTTTGGCTGCGTTGGGTCTTTGTTGCTGTGCGCAGGCTTTCTCTAGTGGCTGTGAGCAGGGGCTGCTCTTCATTGCGGTGCACGGGCTTCTCATTGCGGTGGCTTCTCTTGTTGTGGAGCACAGGCTCTAGGCACGCAGGCTTCAGTAGTTGTTGCACGCGGGCTCAGTAGTTGTGGCTCGTGGGCTCTAGAGCACAGGCTCAGTAGTTGTGGTGCACGGGCTTAGTTGCTCCACGGCATGTGGGATCTTCCCAGACCAGGGCTCGAACACGTGTCCCCTGCATTGGCAGGCAGATTCTTAACCACTGCGCCACCAGGGAAGTCCCCAACATGTTGCTTTTTAAGCCTGGAGTAATAAAAGACTCTCACCACTAGTATTCAACATTTTTCTGGAGGTACTAGCTAGTGCAGTAAAACAAGAAAAAGTAATGAAATATAATGTTGTAGGGGAACAGGGAAAATGTGAATAGGTTTAATTAGTTACTTTGAAAAACTAAAACCTTGATTCATTTGGTAGTCAACATGAGACCTATTAAAGTATAGATAAAATGTGTATACACACAGATAATCCTATTTGAAAATGCAGGTAAAGAAATATTGAGAGAAATAATAAATTATTAACAAGGCTATCTCTGGGTGGTGGATATATAGGTAATTTTCTTGTTTAGATGTTGATGTGTTTCTCAAATTTAATACACAAAAGCCACTAAAGGAGAGTTTAAAGCAAGAAATTTATAAGTGATTGCAGAGCTACCGAAGGATTTTAAACAAGAGTTTGATATAAACAGGCTTCCAGTTTAAAGTATTATTCTGATAACATTGTGGGAGATGTGTGAGATCAAGAATGGAGTCCAGCTTAGAGTACGGAGGCTAGTGTAATTGTCCAGATGTAAGATTTTGAATAGCCATTGAACATGAAGTGAAGAAATATTTAAGTAGAAAATTAGGGCTTCCCTGGTGGTGCAGTGGTTAAGAATCTGCCTGCCAATGCAGGAGACACGGGTTTGAGCCCTGGTCTGGGAAGATCACAGAAGCCGCGGAGCAGCTAAGCCCACGCGCCACAACTACTGAGCCTGCACTCTAGAGCCCGTGAGCCACAACTACTGAAGCCTGTGCGCCTAGAGCCCGCGCACCACAACGAAGAGTAGCTCCTGCACGCCGGAGCTAGAGAAAGCCCACACGCAGCAACGAAGACCCAATACAGCCAAAAATAAATAAAATAAAAGAAATAAATTTAAAAAAAGAAAATTAATAGAACAGATTGTCCCCATGTGGAGAATAAAGGTAAAGGAGGCATCAAGGGTGACTTCCTGCCTGCTCTTCTTTGTACTGAATTCATCAAACATTGAGTGCTGTTTGCCAGGCATTCTGCCAATAGCCAGATACAAAGCTGAATAAGATACAGTTCCATCTTCAACGAGCTCAATCTATTGGGGATACAGTCACATCAACAATTTTAAATCAAATGTACTTAGACTTATAAGATGAGTACTTGTTATCTAGGCAAGTTGACTAAGGCAGTTTAGGTAGATGGGACAGCTAGCATAATCACAGTCATCCTGGGGAGACAGCATAGTGTATGTAGGGAGCAACAAGCAGTTTATGGCTGGACCAGGAAAAGTTAAGGCATGAGGAATGCCAGGAGATAGAGCTGGAAAAGAGGCAGGAATCAGATGTGCTAAGGATAATCTTATAAGGAGCTTGGACTCGATCCTTTAAGTGACAGAGCCAGCAAGAGCTAGAATGGTTATATTTGTATTTTAAAGTTTAAAAGGATATTTAAGGACATAGAAAAATAAAGTCTTTTAATAATTAGTATCAGAAAAATAAAGTCTTTTAATAATTAGTATCAGGGGGATTTCCCTGGTGGTGCAGTAGTTGGGAACCTGCCTGCCAATGCAGGGGACATGGGTTCAAGCCCTGGTCGGGGATCCACATGCCACGGAGCAACTGAGCCCGTGTGCCACAACTACTGAGCCTGTGCTCTGGAGCCCGTGTGCCACAACTGCTGGAGACCGCGCACCTGGAGCCTGTGCTCTGCAACAAGAGAAGCCACCGCAACGAAGAGTAGCCCCCGCTCACTGCAACTAGAGAAAACCCGCGTGCAGCAATGAAGACCCAACGCAGCAAAAAAAAACCAAATTAATTAATTAATTAAAAAAAATAATTAGTATCAAATTGAAATAGTTACATTGTTATAAAACAGTATGACTAGCATGATCTCATTCTGGTAAAAGTAAGAAGTAACAGATATACACAAAGATTTTCTCATAGTTTTGAGGTTATGGGTGTACTGTTTTTGATAACCAACTTTACTGAGATATAATTTACATACACTTAAAATTGGTATGCTTCATTATATAGTTCAATATTTTTGGCACATGTATACACCTGTGTAATCTACCACCACAATCTAGTTATAGAAACATCCGTGAATCCATAAAGCTCCCTTAATTTCCTTTGCAGACAGTAACCACTTCCCACTCCCCAGGCCCTAGGCAGCCAGTGATCTGTTTTTTGTTTTTACAGATTTGCCTTTTCTGGAAATTTCATATAAGTGGAATAAAATAATATGTAGTCTTTTATATCTGACTTGTTTTGTTTAGTATAATGTTTTTCAAATTCATCAGTGTGTTGCATGTATCAGTAGCTTGAACTTCTTGTTGAGTAGTATTCCATTGTATGCATATCCTACAATTTGTTTAACCACTCTCCTATTGGTGGATATTTAGGTTGTTTCCATTTTATTATTCTAGCAGATGTGTAACAGTATCTTGTTTTAGTTTGCATTTCCATATGTTGAGCATTTTTTCATAAGCTGTTTCCCTAACTTCTTTTGGAAAATATTTTGATCTTTTTCCCCATTTAAAAAATCATATTGTAAATTTTATTGAGTTGTAAGAGTTCTTAATGTATTCTAGTTACAAGTCCTCCTGTCAGATATATATCTCTTGGTGAATATTTTGGTAAAAACAAGTATAAGAATATAGGAGGATATATACCAAATGATTCTCCCTAGGTTTGGGGATTATGGTGAGTTTTATTTCCTTCTTTTGGATTATCTATTTTCTGATTTTTCACATTTAACATATACCATTTCTGTAATTTAAAAAAATTAGTTTAAAATGCTCTGAAGGAAAATAGAGAAGGTATTTTAGCTAGAGAAGAGTACAAGATCAAGAGAGAACTTTTTTTTTTAAAAGATAAGAGATTAGAGCATTTTTATAGCCTAATGGAAAGGAGCCAGTATGATGTAAGAATAGCCTTTTAATTCCTTAGGCCTTTGTAGAAGTACCTCATGTTGTATGTTGACACTAAAATAGGCAACAACTGGATTAATAGGGGAAGGAAATAAACACTTAATAGGAGTTGAAATTTCTTTAGAAAGACTATCTCAGAGGTGCTAGGAACTGATTTAAAAGTAAAAATAGGGAATTCCCCTGCAGTCCAGTGGTTAGGACTTGGCACTTTCACTGCCATGGCCCCAGGTTCAATCCCTGGTCGGGGAACTAAGACCCTACAAGCCGTGCAGTGCAGCCAAAATAAGTAAATAAATAAAAAGGTAAAGATAGGAAAAAAGTGTCTATATACAAAATTATTGAGTTGACTTTGTACATTTTGTTCACCCTTGGTGCATTTCTAATCCAAAATTTTCTTTCTCCCTCAGGATCACTTTCTTAGGGACTATAAATTTCATTTTAAATTAACTGGGATTTGATATATTTAAAAAAGAAAAACACCCTATTTTAAAAATCAGCATTTAATTATTCAGTTTTGGATTACTGCACTTGACCATTAGTAAGACTTTAATCAAATTCTTGCAAAAGATAATAATTGCTATGCCCCCCTGTTTATACATATAGAACTCTACATTTAGAAACATGTTTTTCTAGGTACCAAAACCAGAGGACAGGCTAATTTTGATGCTATCATTGCTATGATCTACTTGTGGTCAAATTAGTTAACCCCAAAATTATCATCTCTTAGGTTTGATAGGGGAATTACTTTAAAAATTACTTAAAATAACCATAAGAGGTATTAGAGAATTACTAGATTCCTGTTCTAATCATGAGTTACTTTTTAAAAAATTAATTAATTAATTTATTTTTGACTGCGTTGGGTCTTTGCTGCTGTGCACAGGCTTTCTCTAGATGTGGCAAGAGGGGGCTACTCTTTGTTGTGGTGCGCGGACTTCTCACTGAGGTGGCTTCTCTTGTTGTGGAGCATGGGCTTTAGGCGCGCGAGTTTCAGTAGTTTTAGCACTGGGCTCAGCAGTTGTGGCTCACAGACTCTAGAGTGCAAGCTCAGTAGTTGTGGTGCACAGGCTTAGTTGCTTCACGGCATGTGGGATCTTCCCAGACCAGGGATCAAACCCGTGTCCCCCACACCGGCAGGCAGATTCTTAACTGCTGCGCCACCAGGGCAGTCCCAATCATGAGTTAGTTTTATTAAAAAATTATACTATTTATTAATTTACTTCTATATGTTTTCATTGATGATGATAATTTTGGCTTTGTTAATCTGCATTGCTGCAAAGTGCTTTTTGGTACTCGAGTTAGGAAGTAGAGAAAGGAAGAAAATCAGAGGTATTAATAATGAAAGCATATATAGTATAATCTTTGAGGAAAACTAGTCCACAGAGCAAATTTGTACCTTTAAATATTTATGGTAGAAAAAAAGATGGAAAATAATTCGATGGAACATACAGCTCAAGTGATTAGAAATTGAAAAGGGAAATAAACTAAAGCAGAAAAAAAGAATTAAATTATTTAAATGGAAAGAACAATAGATTTAACATCAAAAGCTGGTTTTTTGACAAGTACAAGAAAATAGAGAAACCTTTGACAAGTTAGATGAAGAAAAAATACTAATAACATTAGGAAAGAAAAAAGCATAGATGCAAACACAGGAGAGTAAAAAATTATAATTGCAGCTTTATGTCACTAAATGTGAAAGTGCTGTCAAGTGGGTGGTTTTTGTAAGAAAATGTAAATTGCCAAAAGTGACTTAAGAAAAGATAACCAAAAAAAGTAGTAACTATAGATAAAATTGAAAGTTGGAAATCCACCCCTAAAATAAACTACCAGGCCCAGATAATTTTACAAGCTCTATCAAAACATTAAGGAACATATAAGTCTTATGTTAAATAAACTGTTTTCATGTATAAATGTTGACTATTTCCCAACTCATTGTGCTAGAATTAGTATAGATACTCAAAACAGTAGTTCTGTAAACCAGTGTATATGACTATGCTCACCAAGTCTCTAATCCAATTTATGGACATTAATATAGAAATCTTAAAGTGTGAGTAACTCACATCTAGAAATATATTAAGGTAATAATTTACTATGTGCTAGGTAGTGTGCTAAGCAGTTTATGTGGATT
Organism: Balaenoptera ricei; assembly: GCF_028023285.1. Taxonomy (NCBI): domain Eukaryota; kingdom Metazoa; phylum Chordata; class Mammalia; order Artiodactyla; family Balaenopteridae; genus Balaenoptera; species Balaenoptera ricei. Next base: position 153,701,204 of record NC_082640.1, read on the forward strand.
ATCTCAATCTTTTAAGAACCTTACATTGTAGGTGCCAATTTACAGGTGAGGAAACAAAGACTAAAAAAAATTCTTCATACTCATGTGGAGTTTATCCTAGGAGTGCAAGAATTGCTTGGCTTGGGGAAATTCTTTAATGTGATTCACTGTAGTATGGTGGTTGTTTCATTACTCTCATATAAATTTATCTGTTAGTCTGTAACTCTTTAAAATGTCATCTCTGATTTAAAATGTAGTTACATAAACATATGATTAAAACACTAGAAAATAGCAACATAACTGTTAGAACAGTTCTTCCCTTATATAATCATTATTAGTCTCTTTTATATAGTATGTTTGCAGAAATTTTCAAGAAGGAAGTACCTCATTCATAGGCATAAATAAAAATGCTATTGTCCATCAGGTAACAAGATTGAAAACTCTGTGAGAAAAAAATACTTTTTTAAAGTTATAATTCTCTTTAGTGCTTTTCTTTCTTACAAGTAGTTTTTACAATTTTTTTTGAATTTTTATTTTATTTATTTTTTTAAACAGCAGGTTCTTACTAGTTATCCATTTTATACATATTAGTGTATATATGTCAATCCCAATCTCCCAATTCATCACACCCCCCCCACCACCACTTTCCCCCCTTGGTGTCCATATGTTTGTTCTCTACATTTGTGTCTCAATTTCTGCCCTGCAAACTGGTTCATCTGTACCATTTTTCTAGGTTCCACGTATATGCGTTTATATACGATATTTGTTTTTCTCTTTCTGACTTCACTCTGTATGACAGTCTCTAGATCCATCCACGTCTCTAAAAATGACCATATTTTGTTCCTTTTTATGGCTGAGTAATCCATTGTATATATGTACCACATCTTCTTTATCCATTCATCTGTCGATGGGCATTTAGGTTGCTTCCATGACCTGGCTATTGTAAATACTGCTGCAGTGAACATTGGGATGCATGTGTCTTTTTGAATTATGGTTTTCTCTGGGTATATGCCCAGTAGGGGATTGCTGGGTCATATGGTAGTTCTATTTTTAGTTTTTTAAGGAACCTCCATACTGTTCTCCTTAGTGGCTTTATCAATTTACATTCCCACCAACAGTGCAGGAGGGTTCCCTTTTATCCACACCCTCTCCAGCATTTGTTGTTAGTAGATGTTCTGATGATGCCCATTCTAACTGGTGTGAACTGATACCTCGTTGTAGTTTTGATTTGCATTTCTCTAATAATTAGTGATGTTGAGCAGCTTTTCATGTGCCTCTTGGCCATCTGTATGTCTTCTTTGGAGAAATGTCTATTTAGCTCTTCTGCCCATTTTTGGATTGGGTTGTTTTTTTAATATTGAGCTGCATGAGCTATTTATATATTTTGGAGATTAATCCTTTGTCTGTTGATTGGTTTGCAAATATTTTCTCCCATTCTGAGGGTTGTCTTTTCATCTTGTTTGTAGTTTCCTTTGCTGTGCAAAAGCTTTGAAGTTTCATTAGGTCCCATTTGTTTATTTTTGTTTTTATTTCCATTACTCTAGGAGGTGGGTCAAAAATCTTGCTGTGATTTATGTCAAAGAGTGTTCTTCCTTTGTTTTCCTCTAAGAGTTTTTTTAGGGTCCAGTCTTACAATTAGGTCTCTAATCCATTTTGAGTTTCTTTTTGTGTATGGTGTTAGGGAGTGTTCTAATTTCATTTTTTTACCTGTAGCTGTCCAGTTTTCCCAGCACCACTTATTGAAGAGACTGTCTTTTCTCCACTGTATATCCTTGCCTCCTTTGTCATAGATTAGTTGACCATAGGTGCGTGAGTTTATCTCTAGGCTTTCTATCCTGGTGCATTGATCTGTATTGCTGTTTTTGTGCCAGTACCATATTGTCTTGATTACTGTAGCTTTGTAGTATAGTCTGAAGTCAAAGAGTCTGATTCCTCCAGCTCCGTTTTTTTCCCTCAAACAGCTTTGGCTATTCGGGGTCTTTTGTGTATCCATACAAATTTTAGGATTTTTTTGTTCTAGTTCTGTAAAAAAATGCCATTGGTAATTTGATAGGGATTGCATTGAATCTGTAGATTGCTTTGGGTAGTATAGTCATTTTCACAGTATTGATTCTTCCAAGAACATGGCATATCTCTCCATCTGTTTGTATCATCTTTAATTTCTTTCAGCAGTGTCTTATAGTTTTCTGCATACAGGTCTTTTGTCTCCCTAGGTAGGTTTATTCCTAGGTATTTTATTCTTTTTGTTGCAATGGTAAATGGGAGTGTTTCCTTGATTTCTCTTTCAGATTTTTCATCATTCGTGTATAGGAATGCAAGAGATTTCTGTGCATTAATTTTGTATCCTGCAACTTTACCAAATTCATTGATTAGCTGTAGAAGTTTTCTGGTGGCATCTTTAGGATTCTCTATATATAGTATCATGTCATCTGCAAACAGTGACAGTTTTACTTCTTCTTTTCCAATTTGTATTCCTTTTATTTCTTTTTCTTCTCTGATTGCCGTGGCTGGGACTTCCAAAACTATGCTGAATAATAGTGGCGAGAGTGGACATCCTTGTCTTGTTCCTGATCTTAGAGGAAATGCTTTCAGTTTTCACCATTGAGAATGATGTTTGCTGCGGGTTTGTTGTATATGGCCTTTATTATGTTGAAGTAGGTTCCCTCTATGGACACTTTCTGGAGAGTTTGTATCATAAATGGGTGTTGAATTTTGTCAAAAGCTTTTTCTGCATCTGTTGAGATGACCATATAGTTTTTCTTCTTCAATTTGTTAATATGGTGTATCACATTGATTGATTTGTGTATATTGAAGAATCCTTGCATCCCTGGGATAAATCCCACTTGATCATGGTGTATGATCCTTTTAATGTGTTGTTGCATTCTGTTTGCTAGTATTTTTCTGAGGATTTTTGCATCTATATTCATCAGTGATATTGGTCTGTGATTTTCTTTTTTTGTAGTATCTTTGGTTTTGGTATCAGGGTGATGGTGGCCTCATAGAATGAGTTTGGAAGTGTTCCTTCCTCTGCATTTTTTGGGAGAGTTTGAGAAGGATGGGTGTTAGCTCTTCTCTAAATGTTTAACAGAATTCACCTGTGAAGCCATCTGGTCCTGGACTTTTGTTTGTTAGAAGATTTTTAATCACAGTTTCAATTTCATTACTTGTGATTGGTCTGTTCGTATTTTCTATTTCTTCCTGGTTCAGTCTTGGAAGGTTATACCTTTCTAAAAGTTTGTCCATTTCTTCCAGGTTGTCCATTTTATTGGCATAGAGTTGCTTGTAGTAGTCTCTTAGGATGCTTTGTATTTCTGCGGTGTCTGTTGTAACTTCTCCTTTTTCATTTCTAATTTTATTGATTTGAGTCCTCTCCCTCTTTTTCTTGATGAGTGTGGCTAATGGTTTATCAATTTTGTTTATCTTCTCAAAGAACCAGCTTTTAGTTTTATTGATCTTGCTATTATTTTCTTTGTTTCTATTTCATTTATTTCTGCTGTGATCTTTATGACTTCTTTCCTTCTACTAACTTTGGGTTTTGTTTGTTCTTCTTTCTCTAGTTCCTGTAGGTGTAAGGTTAGATTGTTTACTTTAGATTTTTCTTTTTCTTGAGGTGGGATTGTATTGCTATAAACTTCCCTCTTAGAACTGCTTTTGCTGCATCCCATAGGTTTTGGTTCATCATGTTTTTGTTGTCATTTGTCTCTAGGTATTTTTTGATTTCCTCTTTGATTTCTTCAGTGATCTCTTGGTTATTTACTAACGTATTGTTTAGCCTCTACGTGTTTGTGTTTTTTTTATGGTTTTTTCCCTGTAATTGATTTCTAATCTCAAAGCATTGTGGTCAGAAAAGATGCTTGATATGATTTCAGTTTTCTTAAATTTACTGAGGCTTGATTTGTGACCCAAGATGTGATCTATCCTGGAGAATGTTCTGTGTGCAGTTGAGAAGAAAGTGTAATCTGCTGTTTTTGGATGGAATGTCCTATAAATGTCAATGAAATCTATCTGGTCTATTGTGTCATTTAAAGCTTGTGTTTCCTTATTAATTTTCTATTTGGATGATCTATCCATTGGTGTAAGTGAGGTGTTAACGTCCCCCACTATTATTGTGTTACTGTCTATTTCCTCTTTTATAGCTGTTAGCAGTTGCCTTATGTATTGAGGTGCTCCTATGTTGGATGCATATATATTTATAATTGTTATATCTTCTTCTTGGATTGATCTCTTGATCATTATGTAGTGTCCTTCCTTGTCTCTTGTAACATTCTTTATTTTAAAGTCTATTTTATCTGATATGAGTATTGCTACTCCAGCTTTCTTTTGATTTCCATTTGCGTGGAATATCTTTTTCCATCCCCTCACTTTCAGTCCATATGTGTCCCTAGGTCTGAAGTGGGTCTCTTGTAGACAGCATATAGATGGGTCTTATTTTGGTATCCATTCAGCAAGCCTGTGTCTTTTGGTTGGAGCATTTAATCCGTTCACATTTAAGGTAATTATGAATATGTATGTTCCTATTACCATTGTCTTAATTGTTATGGGTTTGTTTTTGTAGGTCCTTTTCTTCTCTTGTGTTTCCCACTTAGAGAAGTTCCTTTAGCATTTGTTGTAGAGCTGGTTGGGTGGTGCTGAATTCTCTTAGCTTTTGCTTGTCTGTAAAACTTTTGATTTCTCCATCAAATCTGAATGAGATCCTTGCTGGGTAGAGTAATCTTCGTTGTAGGTTCTTCCCTTTCATCACTTTAAATATATCATCCTACTCCGTTCTGGCTTGCAGAGTTTCTGGTGAGAAATCAGCTGTTAACCTTATGGGAGTTCCCTTGTATGTTACTTGTCGTTTTTCCCTTGTTGCTTTCAATAATTTTTCTTTGTCTTTAATTTTTGTCAATTTGATTACTGTGTGTCTCGGCATGTTTCTCCTTGGGTTTATCCTGCCTGGGACTCTCTGTGCTTCCGGAGAGTGGCTATTTCCTTTCCCATGTTAGGGAAGTTTTCGACTATAATCTCTTCAAATATTTTTTCGGGTCCTTTCTCTCTCTCTTCTCCTTCTGGGACCCCTATAATGCGAATGTTATTGCGTTTAATGTTGTCCCAGAGGTCTCTTAGGCTGTCTTCATTTCTTTTCATTCTTTTTTCTTTAGTCTGTTCTGCAGCAGTGAATTCCACCATTCTGTCTTCCAGGTCATTTGTCCGTTCTTCTGCCTCAGTTATTCTGCTATTGATTTCTTCTAGCGTATTTTTCATTTCACTTATTGTATTGTTCATCTCTGTTTGTTCTTTAGTTCTTCTAGGTCTTTGTTAAACATTTCTTGCATCTTTTAGATCTTTGCCTCCATTCTTCTTCTGAGGTCCTGGATCATATTCACTATCATTATTCTGAATTCTTTTTCCAGAAGTTTGCCTATCTCCACTTCATTTAGTCGTTTTTCTGGGGTTTTATCTTGTTCCTTCATCTGGTACATAGCCCTCTGCCTTTTCATCTTGTCTTTCTGTGAATGTGGTTTTTGTTCCACAGGAACAAAATTGTAGGATTGTAGTTCTTCTTGCTTCTGCTGTCTGCCCTCTGGTGGATGAGGCTATCTAAGAGGCTTGTGCAAGTTTCCTGATGGGAGGGACTGGTGGTGGGTAGAGCTGGGTGTTGCTCTGGTGTGCAGAGCTCAGTAAAATTTTAATCTGCTTGTCTGCTGATGGGTGGGGCTGGGTTCCCTCCCTGTTGGTTGTTTGGCCTGAGGCGACCCAGCACTGGAGCCTACCTGGCTCTTTGGTCAGGCTAATGGCGGACTCTGGGAGGGCTCACGCCAAGGAGTACTTCCCAGAACTTCTGCTGCCAGTGTCCTTGTCCTCACAGTGAGCCACAGCCACCCCCCGCCTCTGCAGGAGACCCTCCAACACTATCAGGTAGGTCTGGTTCAGTCTCTTATGGGGTCACTGCTCCTTCCCCTGGGTCCCAATGGGCACAGTACTTTGTGTGTGCCCTCCAAGAGTGGAGTCTCTCTTTCCCCCAGTCCTGTTGAAGTCCTGCAGTCAAATCCCACTAGCCTTCAACGTCTGATTCTGTAGGAATTCCTCCTCCCTTTGCCGTACCCCCAGGTTGGGAAGCCTGACGTGGGGCTCAGAACCTTTACTCTTGTGGATGGACTTGTGTGGTATAAGTGTTCTCCAGTTTGTGAGTCACCCACCTAGCAGTTTTGGGATTTGATTTTATTGTGATTGCGCCCCTCCTGCCCTCTCATTGTGGCTTCTCCTTTGTCTTTGGATGTGGGGTATCTTTTTTGGTGAGTTCCAGTGTCTTCCTGTCAATGATTGTTCAGCAGTTAGTTGTGATCCTGGTGCTCTCGGAAGAGGGAGCGGGCGCACATCCTTCTACTCTGCCATCTTGAACCCGTTTTCCAGTTTTTACAATTTTAAATCGTACCTTTTTTTAAAAAAAAGAATCTTTATAAATGCTGGTGATATTTTCTATAACCTAGGAAGAATATTCTTTGTTTCTTAGGTACAAACTGTTTTGAAGGCAATCCACCAGAAGGAAGGACAAGAATTAACTGCTTTGCTGAATGCTCCACATATTCAGGTAGAAAATGGAGAGAGCATCATATATGTGGTTTTCCAGCATCCAAAATCACTTTGAATCAGAGTCTCTTGGGCTAAAAGAGACCTCAAATATTAATGTAGCCTGTTTTGATTGCTTACAACTCCCACTACAGAATAATTATTGTTGGATTATATATTTTTGTAGTTAAAGTTAACCACATTATCTTTGAAACAACTTCCTATTCTTTACAAATCCCTCCCTTTTTTGGTCATATTTTTCCATAAATTTTAATTATCTATGATGTTGGACCCTTGAGGTAATTTTGTTTTTTATGAAGTTTAATAAGCATTTTAGACTTTCATAACTCATCCCAGAGTATTCCCTATTATACCTAACAAATCTTTAGTTATTATTAGCTGTAAAAGATACAGGGTTGCATCTGTACTTCATTTGGAAAGTTTGGAAAGAGATCTGAATATATAATTAATTACAGCACTTCTTTTAAAGGTTTAATGATCAGGATACTATCTATGTACATGATTAGTTTAAAATCTCTCTACAGAAATAAATCATGCTGTTACTTTAAATGCTATGGGTTTCCTTGAAACAGGCACTTTTACTGGCCCATGATAAGGTTGCTGAGCAGGAAATGCAGCTGGAGCCCATTACAGATGAGAGAGTTTATGAAAGCATTGGCCAATATGGAGGAGAAACTGTAAAAATAGTTCGTATAGAAAAGGCTCGAGATATTCCATTGGTAAGTGTCCCACATGTCTGATATATGATCCTTTCTACACAGGGGTCTTCTGTATGGCAGATAGTTGAAGACCCTTTACATTTCTGGTAGTTTTTCTCTTTGGAGGCTAATTTTTTGGAATTCTTTTATGTTCTTCCTCATAGTCCTTATTCATCTGAGAAAAAATTTGTTCATCTTTTCTCACCCATAATTTGATGAAAATAATAGCTTGTGAAGTAATTGTTGAACAAAGAAGGGACAAGTAATCTGCTTCATTAGTCTGCCAGCTTTTTATAAAAACATTGGAAGTCTGATCTTTTCATTCAATGTAATTACTTACATACTTCACATATACTTAGAAGTATGCATTGTTTAATGTTAATATTTTGTAGTTTTTATATGTAGAACGTTTTTCTGTTAGTCTGCTATCATTGACTTAATTTTCTTTATTTTCAGAGAAATGTTTTTGAATCCTGAGTTCTCAAATTGTCTTGCACAGTGGTACATGAAATAGGGACTGTATTTTATTAAAGGGCATTTTATGTAACTAGGTGTTTCCCCACCAGACAAAAAGAAATTGGGAACGTTATGACAAAATTTTAAAATAAAAGTTCAGGAGAAAAGTGTTACAAACTGTCTACTTTCAAGCTTTATTCTGTATTTCATATTTCCAGTTTTTGAGTGTATATATTTCAGTTGTACTTCCAATTTGTGTAATAAGTATTAATGTTTAATACATTTTAATGTGAATTGGTTGCAGCTGTAATATTTAACATTTTGATAATTAACCAGATTAGTATCCATCTCTTAATGATATTTTGAATTTAAAAAGACTTAGTTACAAGTCATGTTCACTAATTATACCTAAATATAATATAACCATTTGAATAGCATCCAGCATATAGAGAACAAATTTGATTCTAGGCTTTCACATTGTTTTTGAGCAAGTGCATTTTTATGCTGTTGTATGCTTCAAAAGTCTGATTTTAGAATTTTAACGAATGGAATGCTTCTGAAGCAAAAAATGTGGGGGAAATGATCAGCTTTCAAACCTAATTGCCATGATTACTCTAGCTGTGTAAATAAATTTTTTCTCAAGATAACTGAAAGCTAGAATTGTTGAATAGAAAAATAAAAATTAAAAAATGAGGAAATGTTGAACAAAAAAATTGCATTTTTATTTAAATATTGGCTATTGAATTTTTTTAAGGGTGCTACAGTTCGTAATGAAATGGATTCTGTCATCATTAGTCGGATAGTAAAAGGAGGTGCTGCAGAAAAAAGTGGTCTCTTACATGAAGGGGATGAAGTTTTGGAGATCAATGGCATTGAAATTCGGGGGAAAGATGTCAATGAGGTTTTTGACTTGTTGGTAAGTTGCCCCAGGTAGAAGAATAATTGATAGACTCTCAAAAGCATCCTTTGTTATTGGACTTCAGAATAAAATATTTAAAGAGCATTTTAAAAATAACTGTTAAGATCTCTATACAATTTCTAGCATAATTTTCCCATGATATAATTGTTTCCACAATATTTATTAGTAGAATTTTATTCTTGTGGGGGGGGAGGTGCTACTGATTTTTTTTCTTTATTACTACCAGGTATATTTTATTCGCCTTTGAAATCACTAATAATAACTCATTCAAAAATATATGTATTAAATGCCTACTGTGTGCTAGCTGCTAGGGAAACAGTAACAAAACAAAGTTCACACCCTCATGATTTTTATGTTCATTTTGGTTTTTCATTACCTACAATTGATTGTTGTTTCCTTAACAATATTAGATAATAACAGTGGTATAGATCTACATTGTTCAGTATAATAACCATTAGCTACATGTGCTAGTTATTTCTATTTAAATTAAGTAAAACTTAAAATTCAGTTCCTCATTCTTACTAGCTGCATTTCAGATGCTCAAGAAGCAGTATGTTACTAATGGCTATCATCTGAAGGTGTAGATATAGGAATATGACATTCTGCAATTCCAGTCCACTGATCAGAATTCTGTCATCATAGAAAGTTCTGTTAGACAGTGGTGGTATAATCAGGAGGCCATTTAGAGCCAACTTTTGAGGGCAATTTATGATCACTTCTTATATACCCTATCAATCAGATTTATATTCTTATTTACTTAATATGAGTTGTTACATTAGAATCTCTCCTATCTGCTGACATCTACTGAAGAATCTAGAAAACATGCTCACATCCTTATTGTCACCCAGTCCCATTCATTGCTTTGATAGCACAAAGTGCCAGTGGTCATTGTTCTTAGCCCTTGTTTTACTGGCTGCTGTCTCTAGATTGAGTACTGCTCCCTGCTATCTCAGGACCAGAAGTGTGATTACTGTCTAGGCTGGAGGTAGCTGAGCAAGGCGGGCAGTGGTGTACAGTTGTCCCTTGGTATCCATGGGGGATTGGTTCCAGGGCCCCCATGGATACCAAAATCCATGGATGCTCAAGTCCCTTACATAAAGTGGCATAGTTTTTGCATATAAACTACGTACATCCCCCAGTATACTTTAAATAATCTCTAGATTATTTATAATACCTAATACAATGTAAATGCTAAGTAAATAGCTGTTTGCAGGTGGCAAAATCAAGTTTTGCATTTTGGAACTTTCTGGAATTTTTTTCCATCCACGGTTGGTTGAATTCACAGATATGGACCCCATGAATACGGAGGGCCGACTGTACTGGAAAATAATAGAGAACCTAGCAGTAAGACTCTATACAGTTATAAAATTGAATGACAGAGACAAAGCATCTGGGAAGTAAGAATATTTGTGTACTTGCATCGCTTTTCTAATTCTAGTAAAATTACTATTTTAAATTCTACTGTATTAAAATCGATGTATGTCAGAGTAGATAACCCAGAAGTGCTGCAGTATCTTCCAGTCCTTTACTGTGGAATCTTCCTAAACTTAAACTTAATGGAAGACAAAAACCCAAGACTTATGGGCTAAGTGGCTTTTCCCAGTGGACGAGAGGACCAAAATTGCAGAATGTCATATTCCTGGGTAGCTCTATAATGGAGTCCGTGAAAGGCATAATTTGTGCTTCCTGATAAAATGGGATTCATCTTTTCCAATTTTTTTTTTTAAGTCTCCTTGGGGTTCCAGAATAGTCCAGTTTAGGGACTATTGATCATAAGATCATGGAATGATTTTCATAAATACAGCTTTTTAAAATAATGTACTTTTTCTGTTACAGTCTGATATGCATGGTACTTTGACATTTGTTCTGATTCCCAGTCAACAGATCAAGCCTCCTCCTGCTAAGGAAACAGTAGTAAGTGATTTTTTTTAATGTTCATTATTTATTTTCTGATGGCTACTGTTTACTTTTTTTCTTAATTAACAAACTTGATTTTTTAAGAGTATTTTTAGGGGACTTCCCTGGTGGCACAGTGGTTAAGAATCTGCCTGCCAATGCAGGAGACACGGGTTCAATCCCTGGTCTGGGAAGATCCCACATGCCACGGAGCAATTAAGCCCGTGTGCCACAACTACTGAGCCTGAACTCTAGAGCCCGCGAGCCACAACTACTGAGCCTTCGCACCACAACTACTAAAGCCCACACGCTCTAGGGCCCGCCTGCTGCAACTGCTGACCCCGTGTGCTGCAACTACTGAAGCCCACACGCCTAGAGCCCGTGCTTCGCAAGAAGAGAAGCCACTGCAATGAGAAGCCCGTGCACTACAACGAAGAGTAGCCCCCACTTGCCACAACTAGAGAAAGGCTGCGTGCAGCAACAAAGACCCAATGCAGCCAGAAAAAAAAAAATTAAAAAAAAGAGTAGTTTTAGGTTCATAGCAAAATTGAGCAGAAAGTACAGAGTTCCCACGTAATTCCCACTCTCACACATGCACAATCTCCCCTGCTATCAACATGCTACACCAGAGTGGTGTATCTGTTACATTGGTGAATTGATGGTTTCATTATTACCCGAAGTTCATAGTTTACTTTAGGATTCAATTTCGGTGTTGTACATCCTATGAGTTTTGACAAATGTATAATTACATATATCTACCATCGTAACGTACAGAATAGTTTCACTGCCCTAAAAATCCTCTATGCTCTGCTGATTCATCACTTCCTCCCCCCAACCCATGGCAACCACACTGTCTTGACTGCGATGGTTTACCTTTTCCAGAATGTCATATAGTTGGAATCTTACAGTATGTAGTCTTTTCAAATTGGCTTTTTTTCACTAGGGGTAAGCATTTAAGTCCTCCATGTCTTTTCATAGCTTGATAGCTCTTTTCTTCTTAGCACTGAATAATATTCCATTGTCTGGATATACAACAGTTTACCCACACACCTACTGAAGGACATTTTGGTTGCCTCCAAGTTTTGGTAGTTATGAACAAACACCCCTGTGGAGGTTTTTGTGTGGATATAAGTTTTCAGCTCATTAATACCAAGGAATTGAAAACCTCAAACAAAAACATGCACAGCGATGTTTATCATTTGAGCATCAGAAATGTCACTCTAAATATTTCTTGCACTCAAGTAAAAACAGGTAAATTCAGTAGATTTTATTTAAATAAATATGACATATTAATATTTCAAAGTTAGTGAACTCTGAAAAGTAAAAAAAATAGAAAATACTTCTTTTTCAGAATTTTTATGACTTATAATGTTCAACTTTGTCTTTTTCTGTCAGAATAGGTGGGTTTATTTAACTTAAATATGCTTAGTGTAGTGGGAAAAAGTGCTTTTTACAAAGTATGCACAACTCTTAATTTAGAATGTATATTGCTCTTTATGTTAAATACTCTAGCTATAGTAAAAAATTCATTACCATAAAGACTTCATTACCATATGATCCAGCAATTCCACTCCTAGGTATAGATCCTAAGAGAACTGAAGACATACCTCTTTTCAAAAACTTGTACGTGAATGTTCAAAACAGCATTTTTCATAGCAGCCAGAAGGCAGAAACAACTCAGGTGTTTGCCAGCTGATGAATGGAAAACAAAATATGGTATATCCATAGAATGGGATATTATTTGGCAGTTAAAAGGAATAAAGTACTGATATATGCTACAACATGGATGAACCTTGAAAAAGTTATGCTAAGTGAAAGAAGCCATTCACAAAAGGCCGTGTATTGGGTTCATTTATATAAAATGTCCAGAATGGGTAAGTCCATAGAGACAGAAAGTAAATTAGTAGTTACTTAGGTGAAAGGGTGGGGATTTAGGAGGGAATAAGAGTGATTCCCAGTCAGTAGGGCTTTGATAAAAATGTTCTAAAATTGTTTGTGGTTGCACGACTCTAAACTTACTAAAAACCACCCAACTGTACACATGGGTGACTTGTATAACATATGAATTATATCTCAATAAAGCTGTTAAAAAGTCGTAGACTTCAGTGTGCTGGATTAACATGGTAGCCTGATGTATTGCATCTGTTACTATTCTTAATTTTTGTACAAGCATAACAATTTGAAAGGGAACACAGTTTAATTTTTTTCTTAATATTTCATCACAGTTATGCTTTATATTTTGGCTATTGTTCCATCTTTTCCCTTTATTGGAACATATGGAAGTCAATGTTGCATTTGCAACCTTCCTTCTGTTTAAAGTTCTTTGTAGGAAGAGAAATGAGGAAATAGTTTGTCTTTGGATTTCAACAGCCTTATTCTCAGTGCACTATTCTTTTCCACATATCTCTCCTATGAACAAGCCCTGAACTTCAAAAGTAGCTATGCAGTGTGAGGAGACACAACAGAAGAAGGTTGGAATATTTGCTTACTTATATGACTTTAACAAGAAAGGGAGAGAAAGGAAAAGAAAAGATGCTAGGCTTATCCCTTTTAGAATACAGCATTTGATGGGTAGAGGTGTTTTCAAAATAGAAATGGTGTGCAATATTTTTTTCCCCTTCATTTCCTCCTTTCATTGAGAAGAACTCTCAATTGCAACATCTCTTGTAAAGTTTTTATCAAACTTAAACAGGTTTGAAATGAACTACTATTATTAATGCTCGCATTGAAGATTTCCGCAAGGAAAACAGTGATAGTATATCATAATTTTATTTGGCATATGCAGAATAATTTTATATGGGATTAGTGATTTTAAGAAATAACCATTTTTTAAAATTGAAGTATAGTTGATTTACAATGTTATGTTAGTTTCTGGTGTACAGCAAAGTGATTCAGATATCTATCCTTTTTCATATTGTTTTTCATTATGGTTTATTACAGGATATTGATTATCTTTCCCTGTGCTATTCAGTAAGACCTTGTTGTTTAACTATTTTATATATAGTAGTTTGTATCTGCTAATCCCAAACTCCTAATTTATCCCTCCCCCACCCCCTTTCTGTTTTGGTAACCGTAAGTTTGTTTTCTACCTCTGTGGGTCTGTTTCTGTTTTGTAAATAAGTTCATTTGTATCATATTTTAGATTTCACATATAAGTGATACCATATGGCACTTGTCTTTCTCTTTCTGACTTCACTTAGTATGATAATCTCTAGGTCCATCCATGTTGCTGCAAATGGCATTATTTCATTCTTTTTTATGGCTGAGTAGTATTCCATTGTATATATACCACATCTTCTTTATCCATTCATCTGTTGATGGACATTTAGGTTGCTTCCATGACCTGGCTATTGTAAATAGTGCTGCTATGAACACTGGGGTGCATATATCTTTTTTCATATTAGAGTTTAATTAGAACCAATTTATTAAGCATAATTATGGTACAGGTCAGGATCTAGTAAGAGCAACAAAAGGTTATCTTTCTGATGTATGTTTTGTGATGTTAGAAAGAAACATGCATTTAAGATAACAAAATAGGTGTTATCTGAAACTCCATCATAATCACTTGCTGAATTATAACATTACAAATGGCAAGACTAAGCTGTGTCAGGAGAAGTACTCCCTTATTTGGTAAGTTTCTTTTGTATCACACATAGCGGCCAGGGGTTGATCCATTGATTGCAGTGGACAAAAGTCTTGACACCTTTGTAGTTTAGCTTCCTAGGTTACTGGCACATTTGTCCGAGGAAACATATGCATTGTTTAAACTGCAGTTACCTTCTTCCCGCATTGACTAAAAGAAAAGTTGGAGTTCCCAGAGAAGTGTGTAAAACTTTAGATTATTTCACAATATAATTGAAATAATATTGAAGGGAGGAAATAGAATATTTGAGCCGAAGGCACTTTTTTCGTCTCGTCTAATGCCCAAATATAAACAGGAGTAAATTGAAATGTAGGGGATCACACTAGTTATTAGTGATGGACTATGCACTAGAAGATTCAGAGATTATTGGTTGTCCAGTAAGTGTTAGCTGTTATTATGATTACTTACTTTGTGCCAGGCACAATACTAATTGTTTTACATGTGTTATCTCATTTAATCCTTATAGTATCCCTTTTAAGTATAGCTATCTTTATTATTCCCATTTAACAAGCATTGCAACTAGAATTAGAAAGGTCAAGTTAATTGCCCAAGCCCACTATTGGTGAGTGACTGAGCCAGGACTAGAATCCATGCCTATTCCAGAACTTTTGCTCTTAACTGCTGTGTAATATAACAGGTACTGTCCCACAAAGCTACTAAATGTTAGAAGGTCTCTGTATTACTGTTTATTATCAGTCCAAAGAAAATAATTACAATACCATGATAGAAAATTGTAACTATGGGTGAATTAACCTGTTAGTAGCTATATGATATGATAGTGAGTCTGGATTATGAGTACAATAAAAGCATATTATGAGACTTTAGTATTTGAAATTGAGGTAGGATCTCTTCTGTCTGTAGGAGACTTGATAACTCTAATAATGCTGGGAGCATGACTGAAGTCTCTTGATTTTGGGGGTCTGGGCTGGGAGTATGGGAGAAAGATGTAGTTTTAGGGGAATTTAAAGACTTAGGAGGATACTAAAATCACAGTTCAGGGATACAAACCATAGAATTAACCACTAGGCCAGTGGTATTAATAATTGAAATATTATGGGCCCCAAATAATTTTTTTCCTCACAATGAATATCTACTTGATCCCTTTTGTGTACTAGGGCACTGTGCTAATAAGTGCTAGCTTTATAATAATGAACATGACATTAATTATAGTTTGCAGTAAGTGATAAGATGGAAATCAATAGAATATGAACACTGAGAATAAAAGGAGGTGGATTGATTATATAAGGTTGGCAGGAAAGGCCTCCTGGAGGAGGCAACATGAAGCTGAGACCTGTAGAATGAGATGAAGCCAGGCCTGTTAATTACCAGAAGGGCTTTCAGGTATAATTTCTAAAGAACTTTGTGTTTGGAAAGCCTGTAGGAATGGAGCAAAGTAGGGGAGTAGAAAGGTGGGGAGGGAATTCTAAGAGATGAGGCTTGAGAGGTAGATAGGGCCAGGTCAAGTAAGTCTTCTTGGCCATGGCAGGGAGTTTGCATTTCAAATACAGTAACATGGTCTGATTTGTATTTAAAAACAAAACACATCTGGCTGCTGGGTGGAAATTGGATTAGTAGAGCCAATAATGGAAGCAAGGAGATTTAGGAAACTGTTGCTGAAGCCATTATAAAGTATGATGTTGACTTTTAAATTTCGATGATAGCAGTGGCAGTGGAGAATATGAATCAGGCTATGTTCTGAAGTAGAAATGGCAGGACCTTGTAATGAATGTGGAGAGTAAAGGATAGGGAAGAAGCAAGGATGCTCGAACAACTGGGTGGATAGTGGTGGTGCTTACTAACAGGAAATGTGGAGGAAAAACTGGTTTGGGGAGAAAAATCCAAAGGTTTATTTTATAGATTTGAGATACCTGAGAGGCATTCAGGTAGAGATATCGAATGCATAGAATAGAATATATCATTTTGGAATTCTAAGGAGAGATCTGGGCCATAGTTGTATTTATTGTGGGGAAATCAGGTCAGGGGAGCAGTCTGTTTATATGTACTTTATTTGTTTGCAAAAAATTCTACAGATTTTAAACAATGATAAGTTAAGGATTGTTCATAGCCTATGAAGATAACTGGGTTGAAAGGAAAGGTAGAGAACCACTGCCATCCAGTATACTTACTTTTCTCTTAGAGGTATAAAATGTATAATATAATTTTCATCTTAATTTTTTCTCATTTGGAAGAAGATCTGGAATTTTATAATGCAATAAAATTTTTATAAATATTTTATCAGAAGATGAAAAAATATTGAAAATTTCAGTGTACAGTATATTAGATGGACATTCCCTTTCAGGTTAGGGCAGTTGCTCTATTAAGTTTGCTGTTACCCTAAGGCTCGTATTTTTGTCTGCCTACTACTACTAACCATTAACTGGATGCCCCACAGATATCCCAAATTTCTCCTGTTAAAAATGGAAGAGAACAAATAATAAAGATATTCCTTCTTGAATGGGCATCGGAGAGGAGGAATCTCAGGATGAGGAGAAGGAATTTGAAAACTGTTGCTTGACACTGCAAAGGCTTTTCTTGATGCTGCCCTTAGTTTTATAATCTGCCTTACGGTAAAGTTTAGGCCAAAGACAAAATAAGACACACTTTCACTATTTTCTCTTCCATAAGTAATTTTAAAAGTTAGAGATAAATCTAGTATAATAAGAAATACAGAAATAAAAATTACAAGGAAAAGTTATTTTTGAGCATTGAATCCCTTAGGAAAGATGTAAATAAATTAATGAATTATTATTCCTTTACCGTGTTCCCATCATTAGGACTTCAAATGTGAATAGCTTACATGTGCTTAAAAAAAGGGGCAAGGAGAAAAATGTTGGACTGGAAGATAATTGTGTCTAAACAGCCCTGTAATTTAAAATTTAAACAGATGATTTTGTTTGGATTAGAAATCAAACATTGTTTTGGTCAGATACATCATACTGATACTACAGCATTGTTAAACCCTGGAGCTTTCCTATAGGGGTCGGCATCTCTCCTTCATTTAAAAAGGACTCTGTTTTCTTTTGTATGGGAAAGGAAATAAATTAGCCACTAACAGAGCTGAAGAGGAAAGATTGCTGGAGATAACTTCTAGAGCTGATAAGAATTGCAGTGGAATACAGGCATACTTCAGAGATACTGCAGGTTCTGTTCCACACCACTGCAATAAAGTGAGTCACACTGGGCAAGGAAATAAATTAGCCACTAACAGAGCTGAAGAGGAAAGATTGCTAGAGATAACTTCTAGAGCTGATCAAAATTGCAGTGGAATACAGGCATACTTCAGAGATATTGCAGGTTCTGTTCCAGACCACTGCAGTAAAGTGAGTCACACTGTATCTGCAAAATGCAGTAAAGTGAAACACAATAAAACAAGGTATGCCTATATATAGATAGAAGTCACATAGTACATGTCAAGTCAATACTCAGACTTTTACTGAGTCAAATGGTTAATTTCCCTGATATGAAATAAACTTTGCTCTCAATTTTACTCCTCTTCCCAGCCTGCACAAAGAGGGGCCTCATTCCAAACCAACTAAATCTGAATAGTCAAGAGGTAAAACCTAAGCAGAGTAGGGAGAAAAGCATCTCTGGGTGATTTTGTTTGGCCTCTGGCAAAGGTCATAGACTTAGGTACAGCGTCCTCACTGGTCTATTTAGTTTCCCTCAGGGTAGTAGTTCCCTGAGATTTTAGGGTACATCTTAAACAGCATGTATGTGACAATTATCCAAGGAACCTAATTAAAATACAGAGTCTGAAAGTTTGAGACGTGGTTAAGAAGTCAGTTTTTTAATAAACATCCTAGCAGGTGTTCTGAGCAAAACAGTTTGAAAACAACATGTTGGGTATTGATTTCAGAAAGTGATTTGATAAAATCATCAATCAGGCTGACAAGTAGTCTGATTTCATGGATCTTTGAAAAGCCTGATAATAAAATGATCTCTCCACCACCATAAATGATGCCTATAATTTCATGTTCAGATTGCCAAGATTGTTTGACTAAAAAGCAACAATTTAAACAGATGTAGAAGCATTATTGATTAACAGGGATGGTACTCAAGCAGAGATTTTTTTTTTTTAATCATCCTATAGATTCGAGACTTCTCATGCCAGGATTACAAAATTGTATGTATAGTCTTTTTACCCAGTCTCTCAACTGTTTTGACTCACTACTACCCTGTATAACTCTCTAAAATTCATTTTTGGTTTTAACTGACAAAATTTTCAAGATTTTATTAAAAAGTCTGTTTTTCATATCAAGAATAAGGCTGTTTAGGGCACATTCCAGTTGGAATGCAGCAGAACACTGTTAAATTGAGTGAGGTATCTTAAACATACTTAATCCAAGAGTGTGTACTATGTGATTCCATTTATATGAAGTAAAATACAGGGAAACTAATCTATGCTAGAAATCAGGGTGATGTTTACCCTTGGAGGACAAAACTAATCTATGCTAGAAATCAGGATGATGTTTATCCTTGGAGGACATAGCATGGCTAGTGACTGAAAGGAACGTGAGGCGGAGCTTCTGAGGTGCTGGTGATATTCTGGTTCTTGATTTGGGTGCTGGTTACACAGGTTTGTTTTGTTTATGAAAATTAATTGAGCTATACATTTAGGATTTTGTGTACTATTTGAACTTAATGTAGTACATCAATGAAAAGCTACCCCCCAAAAAGCAGACTAGCATTTAAGTTCTATATTTTTAACTGAATCACTTGCTTTACTTCAGTGTTGCTCTTTGTATATTGAGACTTAGATTTCCTCGTTTCCTGTTTATAGCAGTAAAATATTTTTCTGAAATTAAAAAATACAGTATTCTTTATCTAAAGATACCTTCAAACAAAATTTCTGAAAGAGACTGTTGCTTTCATGAGGATTCTTGGTTATTATAATGGAGGGATATGTATTATATATATATCACTTAAAATGTATTTTATCAAATTTCATATAGTCTCATTATTGATTGAGAATAGTCAATTTTTTAAGTGTTTCAGGAGCTGAAAAAAGATAGTGTTTTCTCATAAAATAGTTTTTGAAGCAGACCAGTATTATCTTTATGATTGGTGGCCTCAATTATGGTTAGGGTAAAAGGCTTAAGGAAAGTCAAATAACAATTGGATAGAAAAGGACTCAGAATTATAAAATTCTTAGGCTGTCAATCAAGTACCTGGCTCACTGAACCCAAACCTAAAATATAACCTATGTGGGGCAGAAAAACTCATTGAAAATAGGTGTAGGATTTTGTTAGATGAAAATGGGCTTTTTACAGATTTTGGAAATGCCACATGCCATTTGACCAGCTTGGATAAAAAGTACAGATAGAGGGGTTAAAGAGAATATTAATTCCTTTATACCTCCTAAGAAGTAAGAATACTTTGTTTATCTTATAGAAGTATATTGAAGAAAACAGCATCGGAAATAACAGCTTTCAGTAAGGTTCATGTGAATTCTTACCTTTAGTGCTAAGAGCGTAACAGTTTTTGGATATGCAAAAACACAGTTAACAAAAATTTTAACTTGTACCACTAGTAATAAAGCCTATGTATAGAACACAATAGGAATGATTATAAACTTGATTTAGATAATTTTAGCAGTTTAGGGTGTCATTATTTATGAACCTGAACATATCCCTTTAGAAGAAACTCTGAAAGAGATTAAGGCACAGTCGCACTGACAGTGTGGTCAAGAAGGGATGATGGCTCCAGGGAAACTGACACTCACCTGCTTAGATGACAGATGTGGTGAGGTTTACAGTCTACCTTTCCTGGTAGTAGTGGTTTAGAAATTACATACCTTACTGCAGAGTCATTGTTTTCACAGGTCAGGAATGGAAGGGGAGGGAGTCTGTATTACATTCCTTCTGCTTCTATCAAACCTTTGAGGCCCCTTAGCACCTCAGCTTGTTAGCAGCTAACAGTGCAGTGTTTTGCATACTCCTGTACATGTTTGCAATCAACAGGACTGTCTTAACTGAAGAAAACAGATGAGTCTGGGAAAATTCTGCTCCCAAAATGCAGTTACTAAACTAACCTCCCTTCTTTCAATTCATAATATCTTTGCACTAATGAAAAATGTAACATTTTAATTATATTTATGCTGAATAT
The DNA here is from genome assembly GCF_028023285.1 of Balaenoptera ricei. Classification (NCBI taxonomy): domain Eukaryota; kingdom Metazoa; phylum Chordata; class Mammalia; order Artiodactyla; family Balaenopteridae; genus Balaenoptera; species Balaenoptera ricei. The sequence continues at coordinate 153,721,470 of NC_082640.1, forward strand.
TGTGTGTTGCCATTTCATTATTGTTGTTTTTACTTTTACCCTTTTTATCTTTTAGATCCATGTAAAGGCTCATTTTGACTATGACCCCTCAGATGACCCTTATGTTCCATGTCGAGAGTTAGGTCTGTCTTTTCAAAAAGGGGATATACTTCATGTAATCAGTCAAGAAGATCCAAATTGGTGGCAAGCCTACAGGGAAGGGGATGAAGATAATCAGCCTCTAGCTGGCCTTGTTCCAGGTAAGAGACAGTATAGTAGAAAGTACAAAGTTTAAAAAAACATTTAAAATACAAATCTTCAAAGAGGAAAACTCACTTTTTCATGCCTTTTAAAAAATGATGTAATTACTTTTTCACGTCATTGATTTTTATGTTGTGTCTGTAACATAAGTATCTTGAATATAAATTAACCATTTTGTTGGGCTTTAGAATGGAATTATGATATAATCTCGTCAGCCAATCCCATGTTGTGCTACATTCACTGTAGGTACATTGAGACTACCCTGTTTTCAAGGCAACAAAACTTGTATTGAACAACAAAAGCATCAAGGCAACAAAACTTATACTGTTAAGAAGAGATTATCATCAACTGGGGCATCAAACTTGATATCTAAATAGGAATTTGTTAAGATGCATCACTTTATAAGGAATCAGGAGAGTAAGACTACTGAATTTATCTCTCCTAAGATATCTTAGGGTGGAAATAGGATGCCCCCAACTTTTCATTGAAGAAAACTCTAATTTAGACTATACTAAAATAAAACTTTAGCTCACATTGGACATTAAGATTATTAAGGGAACATATTTCTTCTAAAGAGTGAAGATGATGCTTAATGGAATGAAGTGTATAGATGTAATTTTTCCTACAGATTGTTCCTGCAGTTCCCAGGATGTGGGTATGGTGGAATGAGGGAAACAGAACCAAGGAAAGTATAATAAGATATTAGTGAAGGCAAAGGAATACTTACAGTATGATGAAATGGGAATAAAGTGATAATTCATCAGCTTATTCACTCAAAAAATACTGTTATATCAGCACTGTATAAGGCACTGAGATAAGCTTCTCTTTCATATTTGACTTTAAAGCATATCTGTTAATACTTTAATTATACATTAAAACAATATGTATTTTTGTGTGTGTGTGCGCCCTACTTTATAATACTTACATGGAATTGTCTATTACAGTACTTTGTACCGTATATTCTCAGTTTGTAAACTTCTAGGCCACTGACTACATCTTACTTATTCTTTCAAATTTCGGCAGTATCTGCTAAATTAATAAATAGGTGGTTTTTAAAAATAGTTCTGCCAGAACTGGTGCTTCTGAATTAGACCTTCTAAGGCTCTTTTTTTTTAAAAAAAACTTCCAAACTTTGTCTTTTGCCTATAACATTTTTTAGGGATTATACCTCCTATTAAACCTTAAGATTTTAAGCATAACAGATTTGGCTATAGAATTTGGCTTACAATGAATGTGACTACAAGTAATACATTATGTGTATAATAAAGTTACAGCCACAAATCATCTGCTTTAAAACCCCAAAGCTGGAGATTCTGTGTATACTGGCTCATATATCAAGGAAGGAGGAATGGGCTTCTTATATTAAGTTCAGAGGATGATACTATACCCTTGATTCTTCACAGTAACAGTTACAGGAGCATTCCTCTAGAATCCTGGGGTAGTGAGCAGCCATCATGGTTCATAGTGCTTGTGCCAGATATCAATTTGATATCTTTCACCATGTCAGCTTTAGCCCATAAATACTTAGAACTAATATCTATTGACTGATTGATTACATTGAGTTTCTGAAAATATATAGATAGATCAAGGAAATTTTAATGATATCATTTGTAAGTCTGTTTATAGGACAAATAAATAGACCCACATTAGTTTGAGTTTGACAGTTTTCTGTCAGAAGGATTTCTAAGAGGTTATAATGTCCATCTCCCACTAATGTCTGCTTCTATTTCAAAAACAGTCTACATATGTGTGTACTATAAAAATGTGCCATAGCAGTACATTACTGTAATGTTTTAAAACATTTTAATATGTAAATTATTTTGTTCTTTTTTTCTAAATCTGTTGAAGTCAAATACTTTTTTAAAAAATTTAATGCTCTTAAAAATTTCCCTATAGTCATAGCTACTTGTTTTATCTAGAAACACAATCTATACAGCCTCTGGAGATAACTTGATTTCTTTTAATGCTTTTTATATATATCAAACTCAATACTGTTTTTGCTTGTGCTCTTATAAAATGCACTAAGTTCAACAGATTATCCCGACATAGATGGAATTTGCTTATTGATTTTTAAGAATCTCTGGCCTGAAATGGAAAGAATTAAATATAAAAATTAAATATAAAAGTAGAACTCTAATTCAGAATTTTCTAACTAAAACCACTTTTATCCTTCAGAAAAAAAAATACATTTGATTCTAAGGTAGATGTCTGAAAAGAACATGAAAATCAGAAACCTTGAAAGCCTCCTATATTAAAATCTTAATCCGGAGAGGAAAAACATAATAGGTTTTTCATTTATTTGTATCATGGGTAGCTTAAGGTAAAAATGAAAAATCTTTAAAGCTTATACATACATACAAAGAAAAAGAGGGATTGCAAATGATAAATGCAAGGGAATATGTTGAATGGTGTCTTGGAATCAAAAACTGGTGAATGTTTACATATTATTTTGGAAAGTTAACTCCTAGAATTAATTTGCTTGATTTGCAATAATTCAAATGATCAGAACCATTGTAACATCCAGCACAGTGCTTTCCACATAGTAGATGCTAAATGAAAACTTTGTAAAAATTGAGCTATTAAATTTTCTAGCACTGGTTTGTTATTTATCTTTTTTAATAAATGATATATAGTCCAGTAATACATGTTCTAGGATTGATTGAGAGCAAGGTTGAGACTTAATACTTTAACTGTTTGGAGCTTATAATCATAGTTGACATACTCTCATGTGGTGGCAGGAGGATTTAGAAGGGAATATAAATGAAGAGTTACTTCTGGTGTTGTCCCTTGATTTAAAAAAAAAATACTTCTATCCTTTTGACTTAACTATTTTACTCTTTTTCCTTTCTGCTTATTAGGGAAAAGCTTTCAGCAGCAAAGGGAAGCCATGAAGCAAACCATAGAAGAAGATAAGGAGCCAGAAAAATCAGGTTGGACACTTATATTTGACATTGAGGTTTCTTGGGTCTTCCTCTGGAATCAGGTTTAGATTTACGTATCAGAACTGTCAAGAAAGATGTATTCATGGCAAGAGTGATGTGAGAAGCAAAACTGATTACCTTAGGACTGTAAAGGAAGGAGAGGATTTAAGTATTAAAGATTATCTGTCTCTGATGTGAGATTAATGGAAAATTATAACTACTTCTCTGAAAAATAGTTCTTCTATGAACAATGTAACACGTGTCTATAAATTTAAATTTAAAACTATTTGAGTTCTTCTATTTGAAATATGTAGCTTTATTCAAGGAAACAAATACCACATTTATACTTATGTTTTTGATTCTCAACAGGAAAACTATGGTGTGCAAAGAAGAATAAAAAGAAGAGGAAAAAGGTTTTATATAATGCCAATAAAAATGATGGTAAGTTCCACTCTCAGATATAGTTGTATTTATATCCGAAAGAGGTCCATATCTAACACTTGAAAGAAATTAAATTGATATTTTCTAGGAATTTTATTTCTGGTCCTGGCCTCTTAATGTAACATGTGTGCTTAATAAAGCCATTTAGCAGAAATTATTTTCTTTTGGAATCCTATGAGGAATGCACAGTTTTAAATTCTGAGAAAAACTGGTATAAAAATTATAGTACAATTTAGCATGTACAGTGTTATATTGATAGTTTCCTCATAAATTTTTTCCTACTTAAACTCTTTATTTGCAAAATTAATACATGTTTCTAACAAATTCTAACAATATAGCTGTATTTTAAGTAAAAAATGAACATTTTGTCTACAGTAACTCATGTCACCAAGGCAACCCATTCCATAGAGCCTGCTTACTGAGTCAGGCACACAGGAGAGTTTTTTGTTCTATTTTAATTTATTGTTAAGATTAAAAAATTTTTAAGTTGTAGCTTCTCTTAAAATCAAAAGCTCTAGTAACACTGGGCTCATATTCCCACATGACACTGGTCTGCTGGACCTGAATGATGGCTTTTGCCTTTATACTGGGCACCTACTTAGTTCAGCAGTCTCCGCCACATCCAATTTTTTATAAACCCAGCCTGATTTAGTGCTTTCATTACCTTCTTGGTTGGTCCTTATGGGCTTTAGAATTTGCTACCCCTTCTTTTAATTCACATTAGAAACAAGCCAAATAATAAAGCAAAGGAAGTCTTTAACTTCTTACACAATTTATAAGGCTTATTTTTATTCTCTCAATACCTTGAAAATTTCTTAAGTGGCATAAATTAAACTAGTGAAAATAAAATGTTATAGATTATTGGAAAATTTGATACAAAACTAAACCTGAGATTCCATCTACTATAATAAAATTTTTTTTCCCAAAATAAACATTCTTAATGCTAATTGATAGATTATGTAGCTAAGAAGATTTATTGGAATTTTAATCTTTTCCTCTATACTTGGGTAAGTGATTAATACCTGTTTCTTTATCTTTTGAAATACACTAAAATTAACTGGTTCAGCTCTAATAGCTGTTATAATATATCTACGTCTGTGAGTCAAAATGCTTCCACAGTCTGATTGTACATGTTAGAAGAAGGAACTTAGATTTTTCAGAGGGAAAAGCGTTTTGGGAAGGGAAGGAATTACATTTCTGTTCATAGTGCTGTTATCATAATTAACATTTTTATTAATAACTATCATTTATAATAACTTCTATTCCAGGGGCAGTAACCTTCATCCATTTAGTTCTCAAAATAAATTCCTTGAGATTACAGATTAATGAATTCAAGTTCAGATATGAAAGTGGCCTGCTTAAGTTCTTACAGCTAATACATGGTTGAGTTGGAGTTTAAACAACTAGAGTTTGAGTTCCTGCTCTGTGCTCTGTGCTAAGCACTGACAAGATTAAGATGGTCCCCTGCCCCCATGGAACTTATAGCTGACCGTCTGACTACACATCACCCAGTTAGGTGAAGTAATATGATTGAGAAGATAGCAGGTCGCTAGTTGTCTGCCTTTGTTCTTACCACTTGATAGCTCTGATTTCATCTGGATTATGGGCTTTAGGAATGTTACCCCACCTGTTATAATTTATACCTCTTCTTGAATCATGATCTCAGGTTAGTATTAGTATTCCAGAATAAAGTAAACATAAGTGTAGAAAGTTGGATAGCATAGATATGCTGTGTTTTCAAGTTATATGATCACAGAAAAGTATTCCAGCTTTCTCTGATAACACTAGTTGCAGCACTATTTGTAAATGTTTGTCTATGCCAGGTATTGTTTTCAGCATATACATTGTCTTCTCCTTAAACCAACCCTCTAATTAAAGTATTAGTATCCCCATTTTACAAAAATGACAGATATTATTCTCATTAGTTTATCCCTTGGTGCCTCACCCTCTGTCAAAGTATTGGCTGCAAACTAGCTATTTTATATGAATCAGTATAGTTATATTGTATTAAACATTCAAACACAGTATGAAACGAGAAGCAATAAACATTTCTAGAAGGATTAATATATTATTTGATTTATTTTCATAATCCTGGCAAGGATATAATGACATGGGAAAATACTCATGATATAATGCTACCTGGTTATTACTATCTTGATCCCAAAAGTTAAGCATTTTTAATGATAATAACTTGCGCTTTTTTTCAATTTTTTGAAAGATCTATGAGTATATCTTTATTACATGGCAATAATTCCGTCTGAAGGGCTTAACTTTTTCTTTTTCAAAGATTATGACAATGAAGAGATCTTAACTTATGAGGAAATGTCACTTTATCATCAACCAGCAAATAGGAAAAGACCTATCATTTTGATTGGTCCACAGAACTGTGGCCAGAATGAATTGCGTCAGAGGCTCATGAACAAAGAGAAAGACCGCTTTGCATCTGCAGTTCCTCGTAAGTTTGGATGCATTCCCATTTTCCTGTGCTTTTCAGCTTACCACCTTAGAACCTAACTGTGTAGGGAAGTTTTTCACCCATTTCATCAAAAGAGTGTTGTCCAAGAAAGAGGAACTTTGTTTTAACCAAATCTTTTGAGAGTTTGCTATTAAAGATAGTCACTCTTGATAAATATACATTTTTCCTAAGAGTATGGTACTAATTACTTTCTAAATGAATTTCAATTTGGGCATCTTACAATGCCCTGCTCAGTATGGAATCAGCTCCTGGTTTTTTTAACTGATGCAGAAGATAGAAATTTAGACCTAATTTAGACCTAATTTCTGAATACAGAAGTTCTGTTTAAAGATTGTATAGTACCTAATCTTATGGAAAAACTGAGTGATAGTATTTTATTTTACTTTTAAAATTTATTTATATTTATTTTTGGCTGCGTTGGGTCTTCGTTGCTGCGCGTGGGCTTCTCATTGCGGTGGCTTCTCTTGTTGCAGAACACGGTCTCTAGGCACATGGGCTTCAGTAGTTGTGGCTTGCGGGCTCTAGAGTGCAGGCTCAGTAGGTTGTGGCTCATGGGCTTAGTTGTTCCACGGCACGTGGGATCTTCCCAGACCAGGGCTCAAATCCGTGTCCCCTGCATTGGCAAGCAGATTCTTAACCACTGCGCCACCAGGGAAGTCCCCAGAGTGATAGTATTTTAAATGAAATGCAAGATGAAGTAATTTGGAGTGTAAGCATAAAACATATTAAATGTAACGGTTATTAAGATACTAAAAACACAGTTTTGTGCATTTCTCAATCTAGAAATAAAACCAGTCAGTGTTAAATTAAACACATGGGGGTCTAACATTTCCTTAATTCATTATTTTTTAGTTTGTATTACAAAATAAACATTTTTTCTGACTAGCAGAATTATCCCTCATCCTTACTCTGATCCACGTCCATGATTTTTACCTGATTTTGTTTGCCTAGATACAACTCGGAGTCGGCGAGACCATGAAGTAGCCGGTAGAGATTACCACTTTGTTTCACGGCAGGCATTTGAGGCAGACGTAGCAGCTGGAAAGTTCATTGAGCATGGTGAATTTGAGAAAAATTTGTATGGAACCAGCATAGATTCTGTACGACAAGTGATCAACTCGGGCAAAATATGTCTTTTAAGTCTTCATACACAGGTAAAACTGTTTTGGTTTAGGGTGTTGAACTTGAGGACATTTTTCACAGAGTAATTTTTAGTGGAAACTGTATTTTGGTCCAAGAACCACAGGACCTAATTAAGTTCTCATACAGTTTTTTCACACTGATTCCCTACGAATTTAAGTTGCTAAATCTCTTTCAGTTTCCTCTGAGGGGAAAATACATATATTCCATACTTACATATATGTACATGTACATGTTTTCTGAAACTTAAAATACAGTAACTGTAGTGCTGGTATAGTACTTTAGTATTTTAAAGGTTATAAAAGAATTTCCCTTTCCTGATTCTTATATGAGAAAAATTAGAATAATTAGAGGTCATTTTTACGGTTTTAAATGACATAGTTCAAGTATTAGCAAATATCATAATGAGTGCTGGGTTGTATCTAACGAAATGTCCACTGTTCTATTATCTGTCATACAAAAGAAAACCTTCAAAAATTACTAACAATTGCTTTTTAGATTTCCATTAAAAATAAAATAATTTTAGATATTTGGGATTTTTAAATTGTGTTTGTTGTGAATTTTTTTTTTTCTTTTTCTACATTGTACAACTTTAGCATAAAACTTTCCTTAATGTGGTGGAACCTACTGTGTATGTCAACTCACAAGACATAGGCAGTGGTCATTAAAGAGATGTATATGAAAGAGAATTGAGGGACTTCCCTGGTGGCGCAGGGGTTAAGAATCCTCCTGCCAGTACAGGGGACACGGGTTCAAGCCCTGGTTTGGGAAGATCCCACATGCCGCGGAGCAACTAAGCCCGTGCACCACAACTACCGAGCCTGCGCTCTAGAGCCTGTGAACCACAACTGCTGAGCCCGTGTGCCACAACTACTGAAGCCCATGTGCCTAGAGCCCGTGCTCCGCAACAATAGAAGCCACCACAATGAGAAGCCCGCGCACCACAACGAAGAGTAGTCCCCTGCCGCTCGCCACAACTAGAGAAAGCCCGCACACAGCAACAAAGACCCAACGCAGCCAAAGATAAATAAATTTATTTAAAAAAAAAAAAAAAGAGAGAGAGAATTGACTCCAAAATGGCTTTCCTGAAATAGTAATTAGGTTTTCTTTATTTTTTAGTGAACAAAAGAGCTTATTAGTCTCTGCTGTTTCAATTATAAATATCAGACTTAAGAGAAGCATTGATGTTTTTACTAAATTCCTTCAGAATTCTTTATATTATTTTGGCTAACAGATTTACCAAAGAACTTAGAGTAGTTAAGCATATTGTCTTAATTACTGTTTTTAAGATAGAAAAGGACATGTCCCTATAATCCCCATTTTTGTAGAGTGCTTCAATTTAGGGATATACATTGATGCAAAGGCAAGGTGAAAACCACAGTCTCTTATTTCAGACAGTATGCTTTTTCTTCTTGGATGTGCTTTTCCAGAATTTTCTTTTGTATGTGTATGTGAAGTTTTTCTCTGATTCTTTTTGCATTTAGACCCTGGCACATGGTAAGGTGACTGCTCATTTGTAATTCCTTCAAAATGGATTTTTAATATGGTTATTTTCATCTGTGTGTGATCTTATTAGCAGGGTATTTTATCATCACATAGTTGTAATTCTTCATTAATTTTATTTCATTACATAAAAAGAGTAAGCCAGTATTCTGTGTGTGTTATAGGTACACAATATATTCTTATATTGAATGGTTAAAATCTATCTTTTCTTTACAGTCATTGAAGACTCTCCGGAACTCAGACTTGAAACCATATATTATCTTCATTGCACCCCCTTCACAAGAAAGACTTCGGGCATTATTGGCCAAAGAGGGCAAGAATCCAAAGGTAAAGTTATTATACTGTCATACTATTCCATTGAAAGTAACATGAAACAGTCATGGCTTAATATGTCAAAGTGCTTAAAAACTACATCAGCTTAGGCTTTCAAACTGATTATTCTTTCTGCCATATCACTTTCCCCAAAACTGCCACAGTTGCCTTTGGTTGGACTTCAGCAGCTCTCCAAAGCAGGGGGCTTCTCTTGTTGTTCCGCATACATTCCCTATTATCACTCCAAATGTATGGTAGTAATACACACATTTTTATGTATTACTACCATAATATACATACAGTAATACATACATCTTTGGCATTTCTTAAAACTTCCTTAAACTTCTTCACACAGATCTATGTTATTTCTAACAAGGATTAGGTAACACCCTCCCCCCACACCAAATATTCTCAGCAGATTCTTAGGGATTACCCACTTTTATCTGCAGATAGTCCACATATGCAAGGAGCCAAACTTGAGTCCTCTTGCTTTTCTCTTCTTTTTTCTCATTGAAATTTTATGTTCTGTTTGTCTTCTACCTTTGATCTTTTTGTATGATCTGAAATGGAAAAATGTTTTTAGTCATTATTATTTTTTTTGCCAGAATATAGTCAAATTTTATTTTATATGTTATAAGGTACAAACATATGATGCCAGAGATTGTACTTTAAATTTGGCATTGAAAAAATATAATTTGGAAATAGAAATAATTATTCAAAGTTCCATAATGTATTACTCCTCAGATTTGAAATTCAAAATCTGGCGTTCCTTTCGTATGCCCCAAGATATCAATCAGCATGAGGTTGTGAATCTTGTGTTGCAACATGCAGCAGAGAATTCATCTTTGAATCCTTTAACTTTGAGCAACACTTAGTTTTCTTTAGTTTCATAGCAGAAAATAGCTACTCACAAACATAAGTACTTCCAAACATGGACAGAATCTTTGCATAATGGTTTTTATATTTAGGGTAACCACTCCCAAGATATCTGTAGAATTCTGGGATTCCAACATCATCATATTTGGCTTTCAGTATAGTGTTGACCTGCAATTCAGTAACTTCCATTTGTAGCTCTTTATTTGCATTATTAATACTAATTGAGAAAGGAGAACTGAACAATATTAGTTCATTCTCATAAAGTTGGAAAAGTCAGAGAACCTTTTTTGGAATTGAGTCTTCAACTCTTTAATTTGGGGAATGTAGTTCAGGCTGTCATTTTCATTTTCAAAAACTAATTTCATCGTAGGAAAGTGGGCCAGATTGTTCCTTCCCAAATGAGTCTCCCGAAGACACAGTTTCACTAGGAATGAGCCAACTGAATCATACATTTGTGTCACCACTTGTGAACGCCTTTGCAGAGAAATATCCAACATGTTTAGATATGTTATAATAATGTCAACCAAAAAGGTTAAGTCTCTGACCCAATCTTTGCTCGTAAGCTGAGGCACAGATTTTCCTCTAGAAGACATGAAAAAGTCAATTTCCTCCAACTGTTCAAAAAGCTGCCTTAGGACCACACCACAATTCAGCCACTTAAGTTCCATAGAGCAGAACATGTTTCCATATTGTGCGTCTAACTGATTAAACAAAGCACCGATTTCTGTGGTCCGAGCCATGGGAGTGTATCCAGGTTATGGTATAAACTATGTCCATGACGTGATCCATTTTTAATCTTTTAGCACAAAGTGACTCCTGGAGAATGAGACCATGCAGAGACTTAAGTTCCTTGTCTTGGCAAAGCCCTGACACTTTAGATTTCAGTTTTGTAACTAGTTCTTTAACACTAACCATCACAGAGTCACCATCTGTGCTAATACTTACCAACTTTGACCAGCCCACGTTAAATTTTTTAAGACTTTTCTCATCACGTAAAACTATTTCCTGATGTTGTGCCTGTTACGGGAACCACGTCCAGAAGTTCTTCGGTCACATCAAAAGTTTCATTGACACCATGAATAAATACAGCTACGTGGGGGGCGTTATTTCCATCCACGCCTTCCTGAGCTACAATGGAAAGAAGCCACAAATGATTCAGCTTTTTCTTGCAACTTGTCCTGCAAGTTCTCAGTCGTATTGTTAACATGCTGGGCAACAGCATTACCAGTTAGTCTTATGTTGGCAAATGCTTGTCTCTGTTCAGGGTACATGATTTCTGCTGCACTCAACAGACAGTCTTTGATAAACTCGCCATCTGCAAGAGGTTTTGCTGACCAGGCAATTTTCTCGCTTAATACATAACCACATTTCATGGCAGCATCACTTATTTTATTCACGTTCAAAAGCAAATCATGTTGAAATTTCAGTCTTTTTTTTCAGTTCGTTGAATTTTCTATCACACATCTTTTCTGTAAATCCATCGTGGTTCCTATGATGGTTGCTTTCATAATGGTGTTTTAGGTTACATTCTCTCGACACAGACAGACTTTGTTTGCATATTAAACATGTAGGAACATTTTTTACCTCCACAAAGAAATAAGCTCTCTCACATTTTTCTTGAAATGCATGGCTTTCTTGTTCTTTCGTTTTCCCATTCTCCAAGTGCTCTTTTTTCCATCTCTTTCATCTTGGCCTTGGCTTTTTTCTCCGACAAGGTCCAGAACTACAGCAAGCCCACCGATCTCTGTTCCTTGCTTCTCTTCCAAGGCTCGCTGTGCATCGGCCTGTGACTTGAAGTCAATATAGGCGATCCTTTCACTCATCCTATCCTTGCTCACCAATCTGATTTGAAAAGCATCCTAAAACACTTCTATTAATTCATGCTGAGTGACTTTGTCAGGCAGGTTCTTGATCAAAAGTGTTTTGGCATTTTGATCTTTCTTTGTTTCCTTTCCCTTTTGTTTCTTCAATTTAATTTCATATCCAAGGAGCTTTGTTTCACTAAGTTCCGGGGCTTTTTCCTGGTCATCAGCAGATTTAAAATTCACTAACCAAATCTCCTTCTACTTTCTGTTTTTTGGTTTCAGTGGAAGCCTTCTGTTTGGTCATTTCCTTCTTCTGTTTATCAGGTGTTTTCTTCATAGGCTCTTCATCCTCCTCAGAGTTCTCATGTCTCTGCTCATGGTCCTTGAGCTTGGCACTCCTCCTGTCTTTTGGCAGATTGGCCCCTGTGGCTCCCTTCCTGTGTGGTGGTATTAATTTCTCAGCAAACATGAGAGCCAGAAATTTTTTTTTCGATTTTATTTCCTGGAGCAGTAGCAACCTTCCTACCATTCTTAGGGACGACAGCCTCATCTCTGCTGCCGTTGTCATTATCTTCTGACATCTCATCTTCCCCATCTTCTGTCTCCTTTAGGGAAAGACTCATTTTCTTCAGTTCACCTTGATTTGTTTTCCTCTCCAGACTGAGAACTCATTGTTAATGGGACCAGCTTCCATCTCTACCCCCATCAAAATTAACAACATAAATAAGGAGTCTAAAGCCAGAAGCTTTAACCATCACTTCCCAAATTAACCCGCACAGTGTCGTCCCTGACGAGTTCTCCTCCCTTTAAGGCTATCGCTGGTGTAGGCCCCTGCCCACTCAGAGCCCTGCAGGCCACCACACGCAGCCAACCAGGACTGGACGCCCAGGAGAAGCCTGCAGCAGCCCGCAGGCACCGACAGGCCAGGAAGGCCCTCTCAGCGGCCGCCCAGGACTCTAGGCCCCAGGCAGCTAATTATTTTAGATGCTGGATGTGGTTGAGTTAGTCCATATTATACCAAACAGTACTAAAAATTAAATGATAATATATTGATATATGAATCAGAAAGCATTGACATTTTATTTAAATGTATGAAATGAAAACCGTCAAGTGACATGCTATATCAAAGTAACAAATACTCTTCCTTGTTTTTTGCTGATTTCCTAAAAATTTCTATTTTACAAAGGAATCACTTAGATCCCGTTTCATTTGTTATGCCTTTAAATCTCCTTAAAAGCCATAAAAGCACATAATAATACTCCTCCCTAAAATCTCCTCAAAAGTCTTTGATTCTTGACTGTTCACCTCACCCACCAGCCCTCCTTCTTCCTCCCCAAGGTATCTTTTTCTGTTCTGGGTCTACCTAACATTTGTTATTCAGTCTGTATGTGAAGGTGGTATTTTTCAGTGTCTTCGACATCAGGGACTTTCCTATCCTTTGTGTTGAGCATAATTCTGGTTGCTTTGTTTAGGCTAAGTAGGCCAGCTGGTTAAAGTAGTGTTTCACTCATTTTTCATTTTTGTAACACAAGTGCAAGTTCATAAATAAGTGGGGTCAGAGTATCTGCTGTCCTAAGCACTTGAGATGATACAAAAGAAATCTGAGACATAAAGCGGGGGAGGTGGTGGTGGTGGGATGAACTGGGAGATTGGGATTGACATATAGACACTAATATGTATAAAATGGATAACTAATAAGAACCTGCTGTATTAAAAAACTAAAATAAAATTCAAAAAAAAAAAGAAATATGAGACATGGTTGCTGGCTCTTCTTGAGGAGGATCACATATAATAAGGAAAACTAGATCGATAGTCTATGAAACTTGGTGCCCAGTTACCTACTTTGGTAGACCAGAAATACTGTAGTGGTTCCAGGAGAGGGATGCACATAAAGGACCAAAATGGATCCATTTTACTTGTTCAACCTAATTTTCTATTTTCTGACATGCACACTTATTTTTTGTTAGGTTATTCTTCTCCAGCAAGAATTTGGTACCATGCCAAGGGCCACATGCCATTCCAAAACATGTTAAGCAACTTTCTTTTGGTTGGTGATCTCTGCCAGTGCTCTCATGGAATTTTTTTACCTATTTTATTTTTGATATTGTAATATTTAATATTTTTAATATTTTTACCTACTTTATTTTTAATTCAGATTGAGTGAGTTCTAGAAAGAATACCTATTAGCAGTTGACCCTTGAACAATGTGGGGTTTGGGCACCAAAACCTCCACACAGTTGAAAATCTGTGTGCAACTTATAGTTGGCCCTCCATATCTGCAGTTCCACATCCTCAGATTCAACCAACTGCAGATAGTGTAGTACTGTAGTATTAACTATTGAAAAAAATCTGTGTACAAGTGGACTGTGCATTTCAAACCTGTGTTGTTCAAGGGTCAAATATATACATGTTTTTAAAGTGGGAACTTAATCAGTTACCACAATGTTTTAGCAGTATACAATGTGCTTGATTTTCAAATTATAGTGTTCTAATTTTAAAAAATTAACTTTATTGAGATTACTTTACATGCATGCATTTTAATTGTATAATTTAGTGAGTTTTGGCAAAATGTATACCTGTGAAACCACCATGCCAATCAACATTTAGAACATTTTCATCACTCTAGAAAAGTTCTCTCATGCCCCTTTGAAATTAATACCCCTGCACTCTTTCCTAGGTAACCACTTACCTACTTTCTGTCACTATAGATTTGTCTGTTCTGGAAGTTCATATAAATGGAAACCATTTATAAGTTTAAGTTTATAACTATTTATAAGTAAGTTTAAGTTTGTATCTAGCTTTTTTAAAAAATAAATTTATTTATTTATTATTTATTTTTGGCTGTGTTGGGTCTTCGTTGCTGCACGCTGGCTTTCTCTAGTTGCAGTGAACGGGGGCCACTCTTTGTTGAGGTGTGTGGGCTTCTCGTTGCGGTGGCTTCTCTTGTTGCGGAGCACGGGCTCTAGGCGCGAGGGCTTCAGCAGCTGTGGCACGTGGGCTCAGTAGCTGTGGCTCGCGGGCTCTAGAGTGCAGGCTCAGAAGTTGTGGCGCATGGGCTTAGTTGCTCTGTGGCATGTGGGATCTTCCTGGACCAGGGCTCGAACCCGTGTCCCCTGCATTGGCAGGCGGATTCTTAACCACTGCGCCACCAAGGAAGTCCTGTATCTAGCTTTTGATAAGCATAATGTTTTTAAGATTCATCTATGTTGCATCTAACAGTAGTTCATATCTTATTGCTGAGTTGTGTACCATGATCTAAATATATCACAATTTGTCCATTCACCAGTTTAAAACCATTAGGGTTGTTTCCAATTTTGAGCTAGTGACTAAAGCAGCTCTAAACGTTCATAGTTTTTTGGTGGATGTATGTTTTCATTTTTCTTGAATTGCTGGATCAAATGATAAGTGTATGTTTTAAGTGTATAAAAAGTTCAAAACTATTTTATAAACAGTTTTCCTTTTTACACTCTCACTTTGGTTCCATTTGCTCTACATCCTTACCAACTTTTGCTGTTGTTGTTTTGTAACAACTTTTTAGTCATTCTAATAGGTGTGAAGTGTTGCCATTGTGGTTTTCATTTGCATTTTCCTGATGACTAATGATAGCATCTTTTCATGTAGTCATTTGGACAAATTCTTTTGTGAAATGTCTAAAGTTTTATTTTTTTTAATTGAGTTGTTTTCTTGTTGAGTTGTAAAAATTCTTTATATATTCTGGATATAAATATTTTTTCAAAGCCTTTGTAATTTAAAAACATTTTTTTTGAAGATCAGAATTGTTTTTAATGAAGTACCTCTGTCCCTTGGTATCCATGGGAGATTGGTTCCAGGACCTGCTGCGATACCAAAATGGAGGATGCTTAAGTCCCATACTTGGCCTTCCATGTCCACAGTTTCATGTCTTCAGATTCAACCAACCACGGATCATGCAGAACTGTATTTATTGAAAAACATCTCTGTATACACAGTTCAAACCTGTGTTGTTCAAGGGTCAACTGCATAATTTTTTTTTTTTAATTTTTTATTTTATTTATTTATTTATTTATTTATTTATGGCTGTGTTGGGTCTTCGTTTCTGTGCGAGGGCTTTCTCTAGTTGCGGCAAGTGGGGGCCACTCTTCATCGCGGTGCGCAGGCCTCTCACTATCGTGGCCTCTCTTGTTGCGGAGCACAGGCTCCAGACGCGCAGGCTCAGCAACAACTGCATAATTTTTTTCATTTTTCTTATGGTTAATGATTTTTGTGTATCGTCCGAAAAAATTTGCCTACTCCAAGATTATAAAGATTTATTCTGTATTTTCTTCTAAAAGCTTTCTTATATTAGTTTTCCCCTTAAGGTCTATAATCTGTCTCAAATTAATCTTTATTTTAGTGTGAGGTAAGGGTTTGGTTTTTTTTAATCACACATGGCTATCCAATTGCTAGTATCATTTCTTGAAAAAGGCTATCCTTTTTTCCCATTGAATTACATTGGCATCTTTGTAAAAAATGACTTGACCAAATACGTAGCGGGGAGGGATTATTTCTGGACTCTATTCTGTATTTATGCTAAATCACATTGTCTTGATTACTGTAGCTTTATCTTTTCTCGAAAAATGGTCATTAAAAGGAATGAAGTACTGATACATGGTACAACATGGATGAACCTTGAAAACATAAGTAAAAGAACCCAGTCACAAAAGACCATATTTTGTATGATTCCATTATTTGGAATGTCCAGAATAAGCAAATCTATAGAGACCTGAAGTAGGTTAGTGGTTTCCTAGGGTTGGGGGTTGGGAGAAAATGGGGAGTGGCTGCTAATGACTGTGGGGTTTTGGAGGGAGGGGGGCGAGGGGGAATGGAGGGTGATGAAAATGTTTTGAAATTGATTGTGGTGTTGATTGCACAACTCCTCTGTGACTATACTAAAAACTATTGAATTGTACATTTTAAGTGGGTAAATTGTATGAATCCCCCATTGAATTGCTTCCAGTTCACCATTAAATGGGTGAATTGTAAATGAATTATACCTCAAGAAACCTGTCATCTGGGCAAAATAAATCCCAGTGGCTTTTCTCTGGAAATTGAAAAGATTATTTTAAAATTTGTATGGAAATTTTAAAGAATAACCAAAACACTTTAGAAAAAGAAATAAGTTGGGAGACTTTTTTCTTAATTTTCTTTACTGTTTGACTATTTTCCATTTAATTGACTTATTTTTATTCTTTCCTTATACTTACTTTGGCTTTAATTTGCACTTGCTCTAGTGTCTGAAGAAAATTTAGATGATTTTTAAACCTTTCTTCTTTTCTAATGTAAAGTTATAAATTTCCTTCTAAGTACTTTAGTTGCATCCTACAAATTAAGGTTATATTTTTCATTACCATTTTGTTAGAAATATTTTCTAGTTTCCTCTGTCATTTTCTTTAACCCATGGGTTATTTAGAAATATCTAATTTCCATCTATTGGAGATTTATAAAATATTTTATTGATTTACAATTCCATTGTGGTAAGAGAACATACTCTGTAAGATGTCAGTCTTTCAAATCTTGTTGAGTCTTATTTTATGACCCAGTATCTGTTCTATCTTGGTACATGTTCCTGCACACCAGTAAGAATGTATATTTTGCAGCTGTTGGGTAAAGGGTGGTGTATATGATTGCCTTTTATGTTTTATATCCTTTGGTATTTAGTAGTGTTTTATCACACAATAGAAGTGTTGAGTAAAAACAAATTCTCAATTTTAACTCTATGAGATAGTGCTAACTAAGAAAGTGATGGTGTTCCTCACCAAATGCAAAATTTAAATAATCAGTTATTTCATTGTATTGTGAATCTTTGCTGCTGTAATGGGGGCTTGAGAGTGGTAAACTAATAGTATGAACTGTTATGGTCAGTTTTGCCTATAGATAATTTTTTCAGGCCAAAGATATATGAGCAAAAACATTTTGTTTCAATTTCATCATGAATTGTAATTTGAAAAATTAAAACATAAACTACCAAGTAAATAAGTCATTTTGGCAAAAGATGAATACTTAAATTTGATACAGAAAAACTAGGTGGATTAGATATTCATGTGAATCTATGTAAGATGTGGGACTTAACATTTGTATTTCAAATCTAGTAACACAAGGTTTAGATTCTACTTTGAGTTCTAGAATGTTCTTTCAATAATCTTGAGCTTTGAGTAGACTATAAGTTTTAACCAGAATGTCACAGTATGTTAAGTTACAGTGGTGTAGTAGAGTCCCTGCTGGGAAACAAAGGATTCTGTGTACCAGAGCCAGATGCACAACATTCCAGAAAGAAAATTAGAGGGCCACACAAGAAACTGACTCAGGACAAGCCAGAGCTGTCATATTTTTAATATGTTTTCCTTCTGTTAAAAAAGTTCAACCAGTTGAACGATACAAATTGTTTGGTATTGTGGGTCCAATATAGTATTGATGTATGGCCTTTATGTCTGAGACATATGGACATTTAATTAGTTCTCTTCATTGACAGGGGTGATTTGGGGGCAGTTTCACTTTCTTGGACACATGTGCCTGATTATCAGAAGGTTCTCGATAAGTTTTGCATATAACCTTGCCATCTGCTTATCTGTGAAACAGCTGTTTCCTTTACGCATTATTTTAAAGTAGCCTGCCCTATGTGGCTTCCCAAACTCTTCTTAGGATACTTGTTTTTGCATCTGGAAGACCTCCTTTGTGTATTGAAAGTAGAGAAGCAATTTTAAAAGCTATTTCCCCAAAAAAATATGTTAGATTATTAAAATCTTGTATTTCCCAGCAGTGTTTTCATAGAAAAAGATACCCATTCTGTTGATCCTTTGCTCATGATGTTTACTCTTTTTAACTCTGCAACAGATATAGAGGGCAGGGGTTCTTCATAAGAGCCAAGAGCAGGTGGCACTTAAGGTCCTGCCAGAAAGGTTCACTCTGTTACAGAAGATGTTATTTTTAGGAAGAGGTTATGGTGCCCTAAAATGTTTGAAAACGAACGTCTGTAGGGAATTCAAAGCAACAGTCTGTGCTCTTGAGGCCTCTAGTCTTGTGGATAAGACAGAAATATATAAAAACCTAAATAGCAGTATAAACAGGTTATATTGAGTTGCAAATGGTTCGCAGTGTGAGTGCTGAAGATGCCGGAGCAAAGGAAATCCCTGTGGCCATGACAGGGTTGGGTTGAACACTGGAGGCTGAGTATTTTGAGAGACAGAAGGAAAGCAGCGTTAAGGCCATTTCTTGTTCTTCAGCCATCTGTGACTCATTGTATATTTTGGTAAGGAATGGATTACCTCATAATTTTTATCTTCTCTTTGCAGCCTGAAGAGTTGAGAGAAATCATTGAGAAGACTAGAGAGATGGAGCAGAACAATGGCCACTACTTTGACACAGCAATTGTGAACTCGGATCTTGATAAAGCCTATCAGGAATTGCTTAGGTTGATTAACAAACTTGATACTGAACCTCAGTGGGTGCCATCCACTTGGCTGAGGTGAAGGAAACATCCATTCTGTGGCATGATTGGACTTGATCTGGCAAACTGCCAATAGGAAGATAGCCCTGATACTTGAGCAAGTCTCTGAGAAGGTGGCAGGCAGTATAAATTGTAGACCTGTTCTTAGATCTTGAACTAGTGAGAAGAAAATCCCCTTAGGCAATTCATTAACAGCATTCTTTATTCTCTGTACATGGCTTTAGAGGTTCTTGCCTCATTTGGGGATTTTAAATGGAAGTTTTCAACAGAGCAGTTCCATTTTATCCACATAAAAACCTTTTAATTCTGTTTTCACCTAACCAAATCTTTTCTGCCTAGTCATATTTCCATGAAAAACTTTTGTGTGTATACACAATGGTCCATGTCTCACATAGTAATAAATATTGATGTTATTTAACAGTTAACTTAAATGACTGCATGGGAATTTGTGGGTGAAGGGAAACTGTGCTTCTGTGCACTGGGCAAGACAACAGTATTTGGTTAGTCATCAGAACTACTTTTAAAAAAATGGTGCCACTTTGGTCTGGAGCTACTCTGTTAGGCTTGAATTCATCTGTATGTCTTTTAATTCTTAAAAACATTCTGTTAGAAGCACCAGTTTTTTAGCTCAAACTTGTGGATCAGACTTCACTGCACACGTGAAAGGTTTATGCAAAGGTCACACCTGTTTAGACTCTGATCTAAAACATATACAACATATGCTGATCTTTTTAAAGGTATAATGATTTTCTGAATTTTTTTCTTTAATCGTTGCAACTGATTGGGTAACTTTTACTTCCTTTTCCTGATCTGCATAGTACAATAGAATGTATAAGTTACATTTTTATGAATGGCAGATATTCATATAAACTGTGTTGACTGTTAAGTTTCTTCCTCATGATGCAAATAGTTTTTTACATGCATAAAAGGACATAGCACATTTGACAGTTTTTTCATTTTTATATATGAGCACAGTATAATTTGATGACTGTGCTATATATGTAGGTAATAAACTGGAATTCTGTGATCAATATAGTTGCTGTACTGTATACTAATATTTAATAGATTGACAAATGGTCATTGATTACACTTGTTCAGCATTGGAATAAAATTATATGAGGGAAATGATATGACAATTGACTTTGAGATCAGAAGGAAAGGATGACCTGAAAGTCATTTGAACATTTTAGGAAAAGAACATTGCAGGGAAAATGTTAAGCATATAGAAATAGGTTTTTATCCTGATAAGGTCTGCCTCTTATGATCAGAATGCAACAAGCTAAATCATAAAACATTTAAGCTAATGAAACTTTCATACTGTCTCTATAGCTTGTAGCTTTAAAATTCAACTTCTGTAATTGGCATGGAAGTTAATTTGCAGTATTTTCAAGGCTTAAGGGATGGTGTGATGTGTGACGAACAACCTCAAATGTGAATGTCTTGATTTTATTTATATGGTGACTTTAGCTACAACAATTCCTGTTCCCAAAGCTAAACACTGGAATAATACTGAATTGTCACTTAATTTAACATAAGCAACTGTTTTTAATGAGTAGTTTGTCTCAGTGTCATGTACATACTTGAGTTTTTCTCCTTTGCATAATATTATTTGAACAAATTGTAGACAGTTTATATGCTGCCTTTTTCTGTTGAAATTCACATGGCCTCAAAGTTGGCTGTGGAATATATCTTGTGTGGAAATACTTTCAAGATAATGTTCCTTAGGAAGAAAGTAACATTCCTAGGTTGAGGGAAGGAATGCCATACATACTGTCTCTTCAGGTCTGAAACACTCCAGTTTATGGCAGGAAAATGCAAAGGTCACAGTGATTTTCAGCACTGAAAACAAGGCACTGTAAGTACTTAATCTTTTCAGTTTTCCAATTTACTTTCTCTTTAGGAATGAAAGGTAGTCTGTGGTAGACAGTGGAGTTTTGTGAGCTGCTTATCATAACTGACAACTATTTTCAACCCTAAGATCTAAAATGTTTGCAGTTTGAGTCAAGTTAGAATGAGATTTCAGGTGGTGTCAGTAAGTGGCTGCTGTGCTAGTCCCTGAGTTACCTGTAGACCACAGGGCCAACACTAGGGCCATGTGCTATGCAGACTCAGGCATGGCTTTAACAAGCAAGTCCAAGTCCCCTACCGAGGCACATGCTATGCCGTAGTATACTTCTTAAAAATCTAAGCTGATGAGGTATTTTGGGGATCAGTTAAGTCCTATATAATTTTCTCCTTCCTCATCAGCAGTGGTAGAGGGATAGAAATGTTTATATCCCAACTTTCCTCAATCCTGGTGATATGGATGTGCTGATATTCAACATAGTCCCTACAAAGTGAAAACTGAGTTGTTGCTGACTTCCTTGAAAGAAAATAGAAAAAAGACTTGCTCTCCACCTAGTTGTGCTCTACACCGCTCTGGCCAATTCCATTTCCTGTCCCTCTGTGGTTCTGATTGGAGACCCCAGTGTTGGGGGAGGTCTTAACCACTTATAGGAATGATACCAATCGCTAATGAAATGCACATTAGTTCAAATAAGGAAATAATCTTCCTTTACTAAATTTCCTTAAGTCAGAACAAACAGAAAGGAGAATAGTGTTTAGGTTAATCCAGATTTGCTTTCTATGAAAATCTAATGTCTGGATTTTTTTTTTCCTTTTCTCATGGCCTAAGGAATAATTTGAATGTAATTCTGTGAATGTGTGTGGAAAATTTAAACCAGGGATTTAGCCTTAATAAAGGTAACCTTTCTGACATCTATTGTTAATCCTCCTTTGTACTCTTACCCTGCCTGTATCTGCACTCTGTTGTTTTGAGATGTAACACTGCACATTGTAATGTAAAAATAAAAAGTAAAATTATATTTCAAATTTAAAAAGTCACTGAATACTTTCTCTTGCTGTGTTTATATCCTCTGCCATTCAAGGTTTCAACACATCTAAAATGACCCACCCTTGTCTTCAAGTTTTGCCAGAATCAAGTCCATTGGGACCTCTGGGTGAAACACAAATACATTTTAATTTATTCTTCACAGTGGGGGAGTGCCCCCTACTGGCACAAATGTAGATTCTGTTTCCTTAATTGTTTGTTTAAACTGTATTAAAGATAGACAACTTAAAGCTGTGTACTCTAGAACTAGTTTTCTGGGGAAGAAGGTATGTAATACTCAGGCGAATTCCACTATATGCAACCACCGATTTGAGAACGCCAAGGATAGGATGAGTTGTTGACAAATATATAACATATTTTCATTCTCCATTCTTCATCCCTCCCCTTTTTCTATAATACCTACTCTGTATCTCGCAAAGGAGGCCAAATCATGTACCAAAAAGTGTTTGTTACACATACACACACCTGCTACCCTAGTCCAGCTTTCTATTCCTATTCCTGATCTACTCCCTTCCCATACAGCTCAGATCACCCCAACCCCACGCAACAAATTTTCTGTCCACTCTTTTGTCTCTTTCTTTCTTTTTAACAATATGCTAAACTGTAAAATCTTCTGCACTTTTGTAGGGAGGGTAGCCAAAGGCAGTAAGTACCAGAGGTGTATGGTGCCACAGGAAAAAATCTAGGGTACCTCTCTGGCTTAGTTCCTTAAGGTGAACATAAATTTATCTAAATGAAAACCCACGAAACCTGGCTCTCTGCATCTACTTTCCAGCTAATTTTTGCCTCCTACAGAGCCGTACATATCACTTACTTACTTACTTAAGAACCAAGGCTCTGGGCTTCCCTGGTGGCGCAGTGGTTGAGGGTCCGCCTGCCAATGCAGGGGACACGGGTTCGAGCCCTGGTCTGGGAAGATCCCACATGCCGCGGAGCAACTAAGCCCGTGTGCCACAACTACTGAGCCTGCGCGTCTGGAGCCTGTGCTCCGCAACAGGAGAGGCCGCGATAGCAAGAGGCCCGCGCACCGCGATGAAGAGTGGCCCCCGCTTGCCACAACTGGAGAAAGCCCTCGCACAGAAACGAAGACCCAACACAGCCATAAATAAAATAAATTTAAGAACCAAGGCTCTGAAATCAAGATACATTTGGCCTGCCTTCCACCTGCAAAATGGAGATGATGATGGTATTTATAACAAACTCACTAGAGGAGTGTTGGGAGGATTAAGCAGTTGTTACCTATTTATTTATTTTCAAGACTTCTTATGAACTCAGTTGTTTGTTTGTTGGTTTTCCAATCAATCACTACTGAATTTACATTTAATCTGAGATTTTATTGTGAGCAGCAACAGGATTTCCTAAAAACCAGCTCCTCCAGGACAGGCCTTATGTCTTTACCTTTACCCAAAGTTTTTAACATAGGGGAGGCAAAAAGGATAGAAGTTAGTTAAGGATGTAAAAATTCTGAAGGAAGGTAGACTGCCTGGATTTAAATCTGGGATTCACCACTTCAAGCTCCTTGTGCCTCAAAATTTTCTTCTGTGAAATGCAGGATTAAAACAATCCGTACCTCTTTTTTTTTTTTTTTTTTTTAATCCGTACCTCTTAATGGTTGTTGTGATGAGATAATAATATAGATAAAACACAAATGTCTAATACCACTAAGCTATTTTATAGTAGGTCTTTGTTAAATTTATGCAAAATAATTACTTTAAAATTACCTACTTTAAAATTAGCCTAGGCTGTGATATCAGTTGATTTAAACACAATACGGTTAAGGCTAGTGTCACAATTTCACTAATTAAAAACTGTTCCATGGCCAGTCACGTCAAACAATGCCTATAACTGAGTGCAGGAAAGCCTGAGTAATCATGGATGGCTCACACCAGATCAAACTACTAAAAACCTCAGTCAGTCACCTGATATGGCCATTCAAATGCCTCAAGTTGTTACTGCTTATAAAATAGTACAGTTACCTTATTACTCTCAAATGGGAATTAATTAGTATTTTTTCTTAGAAAAAACAGCAGTAATAATAAGCCCTCTTAACTCATTGGCAATCAATCATATTTATTAGTATCCCAGAATTCAACAATCAATCACTCACCTCAGTAAGTTTATTAGTAAAACACTGAAATATGAAGGGGGGAAAAAGGGAAGCTACCCACTTCATACATGTCTGCAGAGAAAGCTCTTTTTGGATGCCAATCCCATGTGGTGATCTGAGCATAAGAACACAACTTAGCAGTAAATTCATTAAAAAGGAACAACTCATTTTTAAATCAATTTACTGTTTATTACCATAGTCACATTTGAATTGGCAGAACTGTTCCCATGACAGACAAGACAGACCTGTCATTCAAGGAAGAATAAGTGAAGGTTTTCATAAAGCTTGAGGAGAGAAGTCCCACAGTAACTAACACAAGGATGGCTGCAGCAATCTCAGACAATGGTGTGCAAGTAGGTAGGAACAAAGGGTGTTCCAGCAGTAGCTGTCCTACGTGTGTTGGCCTGAGACCACTGCTGTTTCCTTAGGGGAATTTCTTAATATGTTGGTAAGCAGATCACTTGCAACAGACATGTAAGTGCAGTAGGGTGACACTTCGCAGAATAAATTCTATAAGTCTCTGGGCAGGTTCTACAAATCTCATTGGTGATAAATGGTTGCTGAACTATGATTCTGCAAAGGTAATCCCATAAACGGACATCAGGGAATTTTACAACTGGTGAAATTATTAGGCCAAAAATTAAATAGCCACACATACCAAACCTACACACCGTGAATTAAAATGATGCCATGTTAGGCCTTCTGAAAGAATCAGCAGAAAAGATTATTCAAAGAGAAGATCCTCATCCTTCTCTTCAGCCAGAAGATTAGCAGGCTCCATCACCTCTCCAGCTGCCCTCCGTTGTTCCAAGTCCTTCTCAGACTTTTCCTTGAGAATCTTTTTCTTCTCCTGTATTTTCTTTAACCTATAAAATAAAGGAGGGAATTTTCTGAATGCTGTTTTGGTACTAAGTAGAATTGATTTCTTCTAGTTCTGTAACAAGGATAATAAACACCTACAAAGTAGAACAAAATTCTACCTTTATTAATTTCAATTTCAGTAACATATTTATAACCCATTTAAAAAAAAAAGATTTGAGGTAGAATACACACACATTTTAAGCTAATAACTGATTTCAAAAGCTCCTGTCTCAGGGTGAATAAACTTTGATGTCCACTCCCTGATAACGGAACAGGTTTTCAGCATTCAGACATTAAAATTTTGGATCATTCAATCTGGATTACCACAACCCTGCACATCAACTGAAGGACAAACTAAATTTTGCTAATTACGATTATAAATCATACTCAGATGCTACTCAAGGTCCAAGACAGCTATGCCTTTCCTGAATACGCCTGCCTTCACCTATCTCCCACTTCTCTGAAACTGACACACTGACCCCTGCACACCACCTATTTAGTATTTATTGTCCCTACTAGCTCTAAATGTTCAGAGCTAATTCCTGTACAGGTATCATTTCTCTCCAAGTACTCTCTCTAATGGTATGATTTATATTATTATGTAATGCCCCCAAATACTTTATACTTTCTCCTGGAACATTTTCAACACGCAATACATATTTGTTGATTGACTGATTAATTCCAGTTTCTTTTTATGTGGGAGACACCCCATCTAAATCATTGTCTCATTTTAAAGAATTATCAAGGCTATTTATAGTTTCTCCGAAGGGCCTAAGTTTTCAGAGATGCCATATTTTAGGTGTGTGCAAAACTTGGCACAGATCTGTCTCCACAGCCTTTGGCAATATTATTTCTTGTTTCTTATCAGAATAAAATACAAGTTGTACTAATTCTTTCTTTTTTTAAATTTTTTTTTATTTTTTTGCCCGCGCTGAACTGCATGTGGGATCTTAGTTCCCTGACCATGGATCAAACCCATGCCCCCTGCAACGGAAGCGTGGAGTCTTAACCACTGGACAGCCAGGGAAGTCCCAAGCTGTGCTAATTCTAAAGAACATAAGCCAACATGTCTCAGAAAATCGAGCTTTTGGAATATGGAAAAACAAAAAATGATCAATAACTGCAAATTCCAACAAACCTATAGAACTCTTCTCTCTCTCTCTCATCCAGCTCTGTGATGATATAAGCAAGGGTACGTTCAATCCGGGGAATGATGACTAGGGTTTAAAAAATATATATATAGTGAGAACTTCAAACCTTTTTTCAAATTGCCAGTGCTCATTTGTATAACTAACTTATTTTTTCTAACTGTAAAATAAATGTACATTTAATGCAAAAAACAAAAACACAAAGAAATAAAATGAAGTATAATCCAACCACTCTATAGTTAGCTATTATAAATATTTTGGAATATGCCCTCATACTGTCTTTTCTATGGAGAGGTAACACCGGACCATGATATATACAACACTGAATATACTGAATTTATATGAATATGTAACATTGAACCACAGATGTTATTTTAAATACAACAGCAATCCACTGTTAAAAACTGGAGCATTGAGCAGAGAGAATACAGTAAGTTGAATTTTGTGTTAATCGTAAGGTTCTACTTTACACAGAATTTGCCTATTCTGCTTCTAGAATGTGAACTCCTTGTGAATTGGAACTGTTACCTTATCCACTTTGTTTTGCTTGCAATTCCATGCAAGAGGCTGGCACAAGCAAGCAGTCAGGAAATGTGTTTTGAGTTTTTTAAAAATGAGATAACTTCCTTTTTAACACTAATGGAGCCCAAGCAAAATAATTTCCTTGCTGCTCAAATTTTGCTCCTTTCTTACTTTAAAATTGAATAAGTGTTTCTTTAATGAAAACTGAGTTTCTTAAGCAAAAAGTACTGTGGCAACATTCAGCAGTCATAGTTTTAAAATAATGAAATGAGAGATGGAAAATAAATGCATCCAATGGGAAAATTTATTTTTAGAAATCAAGGAGAACAGCAAGAGAACAGGACATAAGGCCTAAGAAAGAGAGATTTGAAGTTTAATACTTCATGTGTTCAAAAACATTTATCACTCAGTCATTGGAAAGAACTTACAAAAACATTAGGGCTCTTGAGAAATAGTTTCACCTTTTATTCATGAATAATCAGAAATGAGTAAAACATTCCGTACTTTCTAACTCACCACTCTCCTCTAACTACCCCCTAAATCATACACACACTTCTATCAAAGGATTTACTAACAGTTATCTGTATTACTGACTCACTGCCCTTCCCACTGTGGGCAGGGGCAACATCTTATTCACCGGGCGATCAGTGCCTGATTCCTAGTAGGTCCGTGACAAATGTGGAGGTGCGGACAAGAGGATGGACAAAGAGCCTCACAGCAGCTTACACTCACCATGTTCAATGGCATTTACACGCCTGTTGGTTATCTTAATAGCTTCATCCAAAGTAACAAAGGAAGTCTAAAATAAGAGGATAAATTAATAATGTAAGCACAAAGTCTTCCTAATCATGCCGTGTCCACCACTTGCCTTCACTCAGCACTTGTAGAAAACATTTGGAAACCAAGACTACTTCTTTTCAACATACTTAAAGAACAGAAAATTCTTATGAGATTTCCATAGAGCTAACATGATTTCCATTCTATTAGAATTTGTTTCCTTCAGACTCACCTGAAGTTATAAAAATGGCAAGAGAAGAGAGTCATACACTAATGACCTAGATATATATTAACTGGCCACAAAGGGGGGGGGGGGAAAGGCTTTCATGCATAAACCATATTATATTTGCATTTAAATCTATATTGACTATTGCTGTTCTCACCTAGCCAAGAGTGAAACTATACCATTGCACAAACATTTTGCTAGTAGTAAAAAGTAGGGACAATGGTGCAGAAGCCACCATTTCAGAAACTTACCTGCAGCGAAGCTAGTTCCACCAGTAGTTCCACTGCTTTGGCATAATTCCTCTTCAGTTTAGCCAACTGTTCGCCACCTCTGGCTAAACCAGTCAGTTCATAACCTGAAAGAACCAGTCAGACAACATTTGTATTTAGGGTGTAATCTTCCCCATAAACTTCCCAAAAGAAGATAAGTCAGAATAATACCAAACATGGAAAAACAAATTCACTAACCCAAACACTAAGTGCCCATTTCACTCCCCCAAAACTGTAGGACATGTTGCTGAATAGTTTTGCACAAGGATACTATTCTAAATCTAACTATAGGAGAAGTTAGCTTGCTGGATTAACCAATGCACCCCTTCCCTTGGTAGATTATACTGCCTGATGCCCCAGTACGGTTGACACTCTCTGTTAACAGGTGACTCTTTAGAATATTCTACTTCTTTATTCAAGCAGTACTAAATATTTGATGTGAACCAATTTAATATGAGGGCCAAAGAAAGAATATTGTTGTTTCTATGAAAGAAAACTGATTACTTTGGAAAGACTCAACAACGATGCATTACTACCTGAAACATGCTGTCAAATTAGGAAAAGGTGAGACAATTATAAAAAAATTGGGCAGGCTGGCTATAAAAGTCTAGGAAGATTCAGCATTCAGATTGTATCACAGTGTCTGAGATCTTACTCTACTTTAAAAAGACCCAAACTGGAAATTATAAACAATGCATTATGGGTGTGGTTTATGCAGAAAGACAACATGGAAGTCTAATCAGTGGATTCATACTCAAAGAAAGGCCATGGCCTTATATTTTTAAAATTGCAAATGACTCTATAAATTTCTAGGTTGAAATAAAATATTTTAAGCAATGTACAATGTTTTGTGACTCCCTGCAATAACACTTTTTTGATTAACTGATAAACTATTGTCCCAAATGTATCTGATAAGAAGGCTTCTGGACTTCCCTGGCGGTCCAGTGGTTAAGACTCCACACTCCCAATGCAGGAGGGCACGGGTTCGATCCCTGGTCGGGGAACTAAGATCCCACATGCTGCCCGGGGAGGCCAAAAAAAAAAAAGAAGGTTTCCAACACTGGAACCACTGAACTCTAAGCAGGTCTATTTATCATCATTTTCCAGAATAAGGTTCATTTAAAGAGGAACTGGAAGAACCCAGAGACACACACATAAAAAGTTTCACACTTACTGTCAGTTCCTTCATGGTAATGTTCAAATACTGGCAAAGTAACACCTGTTAAACACAGAAACATATATGGATTCACAAACATGTCCTTGAAGTACTGTTTCTTAACCACTGTTTCCTGTGTTTCTTTTTCAGCAAATACTCAAAAGTCTAGAGATTGCCTGGAACTGTAACTCGTTTCAATGAATGAATTTAGAAACCTTCCTTCTTAAGTGTTCATTCCTATTCAAAAGTCAGATTATCCTTAGTAAGGGATCTGGTTGTTACAATGTTTGTTTTTTTCTTTTATCTTTGAGGTATACATATACAAATAATTGCACATATTTAATGTATACATTTTGATGAGTATAGAAATATGCATACACCCATGATACCATCATCACAATTAAGGTAATAAACATATCCATCACCTCCAAAAGATTTGTGCCCCTTTTCCTGTATGTGTTAAGAACACTCAACATGAGATCTACTTTCTTAAGTTTTTAAGTGCACAACACCGTATTAACTGTAACTATACTACTGTACAGCAGTTCTCTAAAATGTATTTATCTTGTATAACTGTAACTTCACATCCACTGAACAATAGCTTTCCCCACCCCCATCCCCTGGCAACCACCAGTAAACAATAGTTTTAACATGTAAAGCCAATCAACTTTGTCTAAGGAGAAAAGATTAATTGGGCCATCAAGATCTTGCTGTATAAACGGGTTAATTTTAAAATGTTATCTTTTCTCCGCTAAGAGTTCCAAAGGGTTGAAAAGTTACCTGCTACATTATCTTTCTTTGCTCTAATCTTCACTTGGGCTTTATTTACATTTTGGATTACTGTGGTGCTGCAGAAAAAGAAAAGGCCTTGATTTAGCTGAGTTTTTAGAGTGAGAAATAAACCATCAGGGACCCATCAGGTGACTTCAACAAAAGTAAGATGTCACGATTATGCTTTGATGAGTGTCTTCTTTCAGAAAAGAACAATCACTGCTACCAGAGGAGGGCCTCAGAGAGCAAAGTATGAACAATATTCAAACATTAGCCATAAGAATACAAAGAATGATTTTAATGTACATGGAGTGCTTAAGTTTTCAATCAGACATGTGGTGCATGGATGTGACTTTAGGGATTTTCATTCCACTAATGTAATTTGGAGA